>NW_024872300.1:0-27841 GCF_019054845.1 Dipodomys spectabilis | reverse complement strand
AAACATATCTTTTTTTTTCATCGATTAGAGATTAAATTTGAGTATAAAGCCTAAGGAAAATAATAAAGTACGAATTTGGCTTTTTTGAATATAAAGTAAACAAAATTCAGCATAGAGTAACTCACGGTTTGAAGTCAATCAATTTCTCCAAAACATTCTAAGCATTTCCTTGCAATGTGTATTGTTTTCAAGAAAGGAATGGGTAATGTTAGAAGAGGACTAACCAAGCATTGTCTTCAAATATACATAATTTGGATTACCTTCTACATTTGAATATAAGCATTTCTGATAAAAACTGTTTGAATAATTGATTTTCAGGTCAGGTATAATATATCCTAGTTTAATATACCAAACTACATTCAGAAAATGGTATATACCAATTAACTAAAGAAAGTCCTGGCAGAAAAATGGCATCTCTATACTATTTGATGCCCAATTCTTAGGTATTTTATTATGCCTCCATTTAATGAATGTGATTGTTTAAATGAGTCATGAAGTATTAATTAAAGTTGATCAGTGTCTTATAATATAATTGTGTATCATTTTATCCTAGAATTATTCAAGAACAGCCCATTCAATCATGACATACATCACATTCCACTGGTATTCATACGGATAGGAATGAGTTTCTTAGGATCTTCTGCCATTTGGAGATGGCAGGACCAGGATTCCAACTATAGGCTCCATCTCCCACCACTTAAACCTGAAGATAGGAAACTCACCGGTCTGTCCAAGAACATCAGCAAGACCAGTGATTAGGCAGTCACCAGTGGCTCTCAGCAGTCCTCTTGATACTTACAAGGTTGTGATAGGAGGATCATAGTCAAAGTCACCCTAGGCAGGAAAGTCCTTGAGACCCATGTCCACCTTCAGTGCCAAAAAAGCCAGAAATAGAGCCATATGTCTACAGTGGTAGAGGGCTAGCCAAAGCAAAAGCAGCTCATGGACTGTGCCCAGATCCTGAGTTCAAGGTTCGGGACTGGCAACAAACAGACATACACAACAATATGTGCAGCCATCCAGCTAAAGAAGGTCACCCTCTTGTCCCCAACTGGATTGGACCGAGTTCCCTGGAAAGGGGCTGGGGGAGCTGCTTTCACCTTGACTCCACTCATGCTGCCTGCATCACAGGATTCCCGCCACACCCCCATTCTTTCATGTTTCTTTCTGACCAATGGGATACAAGAATGGTGGCCACACCCACATTCCATGATGCCCAGCACCAGGATTCCCTTTGGTGGTTGACACTACCACCAGCTGATGAGGAAGGTAGAGGTGGCTGAGTGGTGAGCATGAGACATGAGGCGACTTTGGAGTAGAGTGGAAAATTGATGTCCTAGTCAGATAGTGAGAGAATAGAGGATTTCCCAGAGCCTGGGAACATGGCCAGCCCATCTTTCCCATCCCAGCGCTCAGATTTCTGATACAACAAGACTCCATGGAAGAGCTACAGGCAAGAAACTACTTCCAGAACACCAGCAAAGTAATCCTCCCATCAGACCTGCAACATTCAAGAAAACAAAGAACACAAAAAAAGGTGGGATCCCCAAGACAAACACCACTGGGAAGCGTGATTCAACAGAGGGTCTGGCCAAAGGTGATGCAGACTGTGTGCCTTCCCTGCCTTTGGACACAGTCACAGTCACCAGGGGCCAGAGTGTCAAGGGTCCTGATACCATCAAGTATCTGCAGAGGTGCTAGTGACACGTGGTGCCCTCCCTGGACTGCAGCAAAAGAAGAAACCAGGCACTCAGTGCCAAGATTCTACCACTGAAGCAGGAAAAGACAAACCTGCAGGATCGACCAGAGAAAGAGAGGTAGAAGATAGCCCAGGTGCATGAAGCACAACAAACAGAGCTAGAGATCCACAAATCACCCATACAGAAGTTGGTTTCAGCAGAAAGAGATTTACAATCTGCACCTGCCCAAGTGAAGCAGGTGGCCAATGACAGATAAATGGAGCACGAAGCTCTTATCAGCCACCTGCAGGCCGCAGAGCATTGTGTGGCAGAGCTGGATATGGTGTCTTCTGTGGTCACTGCTGCACAGAAGGAGACAGAAATGTTCTTTGAATGGCTGAATGATGTGACCCTTCAGCTTGAGGAAAAGACCAGAAGCTTCGATGACCTGCAGCAAGTGAACACAGAGTTGCAGGAGAAGATGGAAGTTCTCTGGACACAGAACAGCACCAGAAGAACAAAATCTGCAAGTTCCAACTAGTGCTGGTGGGGCATGAGTTACTGAAGAGTCTACTGGACAACCTGAGCTAGATGGTGACCTCAGCAAGTCTGGTGAGAGACACATTCACAGAGGAACTGAGCATTGAGAGGTCCACATGGGAAGAGGAGACTCGGTGGCTGACCGTGCAGGTGAACCAACTGACATAGGAGAAGGAGAGAAGGGGGAGGCAGGTGCTGAAGAATGAGCTGGGGAAACTGAGAAAGAAGCTGACAGAGCCATGGCTCCCCGCAGGACCATCTCAGGTGGAGCTGCAGTTGCACGCCTATGCCTACTGCACACAGATGGAGTTGAAAAAACTGGAGTAACAAGTTCACATCCAGGTCCAGGAAAACCATAAGCTCTGTCTTCAGAACACAGAGCAACAGGAGCAACTGCAGAGACTGGAGGATAAGGCCAAGGATCTGCAGGAGATAACCTAGACCCCACAAGGTGCATGTTTGTGTGTGTGATCTCTAGCCAAAGGAAGAGCTGACCCTGCTGTGGGAGACTCTCCACAGAGCGAGTGGTGAGAAGGAGGAGCAGCATCCTAGACTCAGAGCAACAGGTGAAGAAATACCTGTGGGAACAACTAGGCCATTCAGAGGAGAAGATAGAGGAATGGAAACAGGTGGAAGAGAGAGAGAGAGAGAGAGAGAGAGAGAGAGAGAGAGAGAGAGAGAGAGCCAAGTATCATGGGAGTTGCAGGAGCAGCAGGAGCAGTCCCTGGCCCACCTGCAGGTGCTCAGAGCCACCTGTGAGCAGCACATTGCATCCAATGAGCGGCTGAACTCTGAGAAGGAGGCCATGCAGCAGTACCTCCAGAGGCAGACACAGCTGCTGGACCTGCTGAAGAAAGTGCAGGGCCCGAGCAACTGGGGGACCAGGTGGTGCCCCCAAAGTGGCAGGACACTCTGAAGTGCCTGGAAGTGCCCAGACCGTAGGAGGAGCGCCTGCAGGCCCAGCTGAGCTTCCTGGCTTTCCCTGGGGATGTGGAAAGTGTGAGCCCTAGGGATGAAAAGTAGAGGAGTTTACTCCCCCTGACGTGACCATCCCAGAGGATGGAAACATGCCCCAGACCTAGAGGGACGTGGATCTGCGAGCCCTCTCAGAGGCTGAGATCCACAGGGGAAAACTCCTGCTGCAGGAGCAGCAGACCTGCTGCAGGTGTCCGGCCCACCTGCAGCTCAGTGCCAGACAGAGCTGGAGCCACAGGCCCCCTGGTCTGTGAGCTGCCACCACAGCTGGCGTGGGGATGGCAAGTGGGACACGTGGGCATCCGAGAAGAAAATCTGCTTCATCCACGACCTGTCTGATGAAGTGGACTTCCAGAGTCCAGCGGATGAGCTTCACCATCAATGTAGCCAGCTGTTGGCACACATCCGCACCATCGAGGTGTCCCTCATTGTATGTAAAGAGCAGATGTTTGTCATGGATGAGCTGTGTCAGGAGAAAGCCGAGCACGTGTGCTGTTCTCTTCCAGGAGAAGATGGAGAAGTGAGAGCTGCAGGAGCTGCTGTGGGTCCTCACATGGGAAGGCGTGCACAGCGGGCTCCAGATGCCAGCACAGGCTGAGACCCCACCACCACCATTTCTTCAGACTCCTCAGGCTCTTGGGTGGGTGAAATGAGGTAGGAGCAGAAAGGTTTTGAAGAATTGCAACTTCAAGACAGCTTGGAAACTGCTAGAGGAGAGGTCGGGGTTCCAACCCCGTAGATAACTCCCCCATGGAGCACATCCTGTGGCAGATGCCCCACATCCAGAGCTACCTACAGCTTGAGGGCTTAGGCAAGGAACACTCCCTCCCTTTCTTCTGTAGACTGATGTGGATGATAACTCTCTATGTGACATATTGACTCTCAAAAGCCTCGGCAGTCACCAGAAGTAGGTGGCAGGTGGCCTTCTCTCAGGCCTCCATCTCCCACAAGATGGGAGTAAACTATGGGTCAGGTAGGGTAGAGCCTGCCGGTAAGCAGCCCAAATTCAAGGGACATCTAATGGCCCATTGGTGGCCAGGGAAGAGACCCATGTTATGCTTATCACAAAGAATAAATTGTTTTCAAAGGGAAGAAAAGCCTCCAACAAAGATTTGTTTTTCCAGTCTTGGAGCTTGAGCTCAGGGCCTGGCCACTGTCCCTGAGATCTTTTTGAACAAGGCTGGTGCTCTACCAGTTGAGCCCCACCTCCCCTTCCAGCTTTTTCTGTGTGGAATCAAACCCAGGGCTTCAGGCATGCTAGGCAACCACTCTACAGCTAAGACACATTCTCAGCTAGGATGATTGCCCCCGTCCCAAAACCATATGGCCATTCCTCAGATAAATAGGAAGTAGAGGTTAGGATGAATATGAAGCACAAGTCTGGTTCACACAGAAATACTCCCCTACCCCCTCTTGTACCCACTTAGTTGAAGTTTCTCTTCTACCATTGAGGGATGAGAGAGGGAGTGGGGAGTCTTGAGAGAGGAGTACCAAGAACGGTGGCCCAATGGCCCCACAGCCTACCTCACACAAGTGGTCCTCTAAATTCCAATCTTAGCTGACTTAACGTGGATTCTACACTGTCTCCTCACCTCTTCAATGTTCAGGATGAAATAAATGTCGGCCCTGGCTTTTGCCCACACACAGGGTACAAGCTCCTAGTCCCAGACCGACTTCCATCTCTGACTGCCCGGAGTTAGGCCAGACACACCACTCACCACAATGTTGGTGGTAATGACCTCATATATGGATTCCAGGAAGATGGTCTGTAGCAAAGAGTAGAAGCAACAGAGAGAGCAGGGCAGAAGGATGTGGTGGGGGTGATTGCTCTATCTTCCTCTTTGGAGCCCTCCTGTCAAGCCAGAGCCATGCTAACCAAAGCATGGCCAAGGCCAGAGTGTGAGATGAGATGGAGGAACACAGGACTAAAGGAGGTACTCCTTTGTCTTGGAGCACTTGAAAATTCCAATTATATTTGACCCATACCAATACCAAAGCCAATGCAATGCCTCTCCTTGTTGGTGTTGTCTGTGAGCACTGTCCTTGAGCTCTTTTTCTCAAGGCTGACACTACCGCTTGAGCCACAGGGACACTCCTTGTTTTCTTATAATTCATCGAGGATAAGAGTCTCATACACTTTCCTGCCCAGGCTGGCTTGGAACCATAATCCTCCAGATCTCAACTTCCTGAGTATCTAGGATGACAGGTATGAGCCATCAGTGCCCAGCATGTGATGCCTTTTGAAGGCATCTTGGCGAGTCTGTATAAGGAGCCCCAATGGGCCTGGATAGACCACAACCCAATCAAGGAGCTGGTATGGGGGAAGGCTGACCTTCTAGCCATTTTGTTCCCCCAAATTAAAGATGCCAGCTGGTTTTGTATGCATCAAACACCTAGGCCAACAGCCATGAGGCTTAGTGGGGAAAACGTGGAGAATACCTAAAGATTGCAGTGTAGAAATCTCTGATTTTGCATGCATGTGGTGTATGTGTGTGTGTGTGTGTGTGTGTGTGTGTGTGTGTGTGTGTGTGTGCGTGTGTACTCAGGGCCTAGGCTCTATCCCTGAGTTTTCTTGCTCAAGCTTAGTTCTCTGCCACTTCAGCCACCGCCCCACTTGCTTTTTGATGGTTAATTTTATGTAAGAGTTTCAAGGACTTTCCTGTCCATGGTGGCTTCAAAGCATGATGGGGGCCCCAGGGCAGTAAGAGTAAACATAACTCACAGGTACAGTCCCTGTGGTGGGTGACTCCTGCTTCCTCGTGGCCAGATGCGGGACATGCAGCCCCGTGTCATCATCCTCTAAAGTTCAATTGGGGGAAGTGACCAGGGCCAAGCTGACTTTTGCTCACCCTGAGTGCTGATGCCAGAGCAGGTCTGTTCTACCCTAGGCTAAGAGAGCTCCAGGAGGCCCGGCTCCCAGAGGCACAAGGAAGGGAGAGGTCAGCTCCAGGCTGAGCTAAGAGCCTTTGGCCATGGATACCCCAAGTTGGCCTTCCTAATCACCATAAATCCTGTCAAAGAATAAACCAAAAAAAAAAAAAATTGGAGCTGTGCCTCCAAGTGCTAGAGATCTAGCATTGAACCAAAGAACTCAGGGACAGGGCCCCCAAGCTTTGAGTTCAAGACCCTCAGCTGACCCTCCCCCAGTTTAGCTAATATGAACTAGTAGGATTTGTGAAGTGTTTCTGAAGAATGGTGATATTGAAGAAAGCATCCTAATTCTAATGAAAGCTGAACTTGTGACATACAGCTATGTGCTGAGTCCTTCACAGGGTCCTGTTTGCTGGGTCCTTCCGACATGGGGGTTTTGTGCTGAGTCCTCAAAAAGTCCTGTTTGCTGAGTCATCCCAAAGGGTGCTATGTGCTGAATCCCTGAGAAGAGTGGGCCCTGCTGTTTTTTTCCAAAGGTGCTGTGCACTATGTCCATTACACAGTTACTGTATGCTGAGTCCTTCTAAAGGTGCGGTGTGTTAATTCATCCCAAAGGATACTGCTATGTGCTCAGCCCTTGAGAAGTGATGGATAAGGTGAATTTTTCAAGTGCTATGTGCCCAGTCCTTTACACAGGGTGCTCTGTACTGTCCTTCAAATGGTGCTATGTGCTGAGTCCTTTTGACAATGTGGTATGTGCTGAGTCCTTCCACAGGGTAGTATGTGCTGAGTCCTTAAAAATTGTGCTATCTGCTGAGTTTTTAGAAGGGTGCTGTGCACTAGTTTACAGAGTGTGCTACATACTCAGCTCTTCAAAGGGGGCTGTGTGTGGTCTTAACACAGGGTGCTATGTACTGAGTCCCTGGGAAAGAATGGTACACGTTAAGTTTTTCAAAGCATGCCATGCACTTAGTCCATTACCTTGTGGGCTATGGACTCCCTCCTTCTAAGTGTGCTGTGTGCTGACTACTCTACAAAGGGAGCTACTCCTTCAAAGGGAGCTGTGTACTGAGTCTTTTACACAGGGTGCTTTGTGCTGTTTTTTGAAGTGTGCTGTGTGCTGACTCATCTCAAAGAGTACTATGTTCTGAGTCCTTGAGAGGTAGTTATCCCCAACAATCACACACACACAAACACACACATACATACATACACAAACATACACACAAGGGTCACTGTGCACCTTTTTGGTGTGTGGGCATGGAGGAGAGTCTCCTCCAGCAGTGGGGCTGAGGGGAGATTTGATACCCAGGGCAGGTACTGTGGTTGGGAGGGAGTTATGAGCTGAGGTGAGGCTACAATTTCCATGGCCTGGAAGCCTTTGGTCCCAGTCAGGGCTTGGCTTGCAGCCAGGGGTGTGGGCCAGGCCCGAGGGGAAGAGGGGGAGGGGGCCAAGAGGAGGATGAAGCAGGGCCCAAGGCACACTCTCATGGCAGCAGTGGCCAGGGGCAAGACTCAGGGGAGGGCGAGGGGGTGGGCATGCCCGGCGGGGACAACACAGCCCAGGAGATGAGTGGGGGCAGAGAGAGAGCAGAGAGAAGAGTGAGTACACACAAGGTCAAGTGGCTTCATCAGCTGGCGGCCTCACTGATCATAGTGCAGGTTCTGGTAGGGAGCACAGAGCACATGGAGCTGGCACAGCAGGCACATCGCCACAGGCAGCCACGTGGAGGCATGGTGGCCATAGCAGCACTGAATCTGAGGTCCCGGCAAGGGGATGCCACAGAGCTCCTGGCATGGAGCAGTGGGAGCCACACAGCCTCATATCTGCACCCTTCCTCTCTCTGGTGGAAACCTGGTGGCTTTAATCAGAGTTGGGGAACAGCACCTCCACGCCTGACTTCTCGAGTCGTTTTCTTTTTGCTGGTGGTGGTGGGTGTTGGATGCAGAAGATAGGCCCTCCTTTCTGTGTGAGCCCTTGTCTTCTGTGCTCGGTCACCCTTTCACCTGAGGAGGGTCCAAGAAGAGCCCACTATGTATGTGAGGGCACTTGGAAGCAGACAGAAGGTGAATATCTGGGAGGAATATACCCATCAGACCCACATACACCCAGCCTGTCTGCCCTCCCCCCCATCCCAGCTGTCAACAGTACTCACAGGGTGATCACATTTCCCAGCTCTCCCAGCATCTGCTGGTGCTCCCTGTCCATCTGGTCTCCTCGTCCTCCCCAAGAATCCACCAAGTCACCCAGAAGCATCTAGGCTGGAAGTAGGGAGTCCATTCATGTATGTAATCTTTAAGACTCCATCCATTTCCCCAACACTGCCCCAAACCCAGGTCATACACCCCTCTGGGGCACCATGACCCCCTGCTTGTTTTCAGCCCTGGCTTTGAGGAGCCATCTATCTCAGGACACCTTCACCAAGTGTCCTGGCCTAAGGTTTTGGTGAATGGGGAGCCAAGGCTGGTTGTTCCCAAGGGAAAGTGTCTGGCCCTGGAGAAAGGGACAGGCAGGGTTGTTCTGCGTTATTAGAGTGGTGCTCCCTTTGATTGGATCCCCTGTTCTGACCAGGCACCCCCCCTCGTGTTCCACCTTGTACCTTGTCCCAAAGGAGGAACCAACAAACTCAAGAGAGGCACTGCTCTGAGTGTGTGTGTGTGTGTGTGTGTGTGTGTGTGTGTGAGTGTGTGTGTGCATGAGAGAGAGAGAGAGGGAGCATGAGAGAGAAAGAGAGGGAGGGAAAGAAAGAGAGAAACAGAGACAGAGACAGAGACAGTCAGACAGACAGACAGATTATCTTTCTCCTTAGACAGCCTGACTGTGTTCAAGTGAGTGATCCGTTGGTAAATTGCAGGTGCTGCATGTACTAATCTGTCATAGTTCTGGATTTGTGTGTGTGTGTGTGTGTGTGTATGTGTGTGTGTGTGTGTGTGTGTGTGTGTGTTTGTGTGTGTGTGTTGGGAGAGCAGGCAGATGAGAACAATGAAAACATATTTAAGGCACCGTGTCTACAAAGAGCAAAAGCATTTTATTTGTGTGTATGTGTGTGTGTTGTTCTTTTTTCATCAATGCCAAGTATGAGTCTAGCGATAATTTGTGTTTTCTCATTCACCTTTTCATGGTTCCTTTGGGGGAAGGTTTCAGCACAGGTTCCTTTCCACCTCTCTCTTCTCCCTTTCCTGTAGCCCACAGTAGCTGCTGGGCCTGCGTGTGTCTCCCCTAGGAGGCCTTTGTGAACCACAGACCAGAGTGGACATCTGTCCTTCTGTCTTCAGCCAGAAGGCTCGTGAGGCAACTGTGACCACAGCCATACTCTTGCAGTCTGCTCTAGTTTGTATAGTTGGAGCTAATTCAAGGGTTGGGAATGTGTCTGCCAAACGTAATTAGGGAAAGAGATTGGGGGAGCAGTAGGGCAGGGGCTGTGAGGCTAGCAGGGTATGGGAAGTGGTGAACGTTGTGACATGGCAGATGGTTCACCAAGACCGAGAATGAGAGGGAAAACTTACCCAGGGCATTGACTGTGTCCATGGGCATCTGGGCAGGGGACTCCAGGCCCCCACTGGTGGCATGGATTCCCTCCAGGGGCAATGTACTGGTGGGCAGTCCTCCCTGGAGTCCTGCAGACTCCAGTCTGTGTCCGGCCTGGGCGGTTTCCAGCTGGGAAGCGTTAAGCAAGTGCGTTCTCCCTGCTGGAGGCTGCTTGCTAACTGCCGTGGCAGTTAGCTAGGGCTCTCTGAATGCCACTTTCTGTATCCTGCTGTAGTATGTCTGGAAGAAAAAGCAGACCACTGAATTTAGAACTCTTCAAGTTTGATTGGGACAACTGAAATGCAATGTTTTCCAGGTTTTTTTTTTCCTTGAATCTGGCAATTTCCACTAATGCCTGCAATGAGGGATCAAATCAGACAGATGATTTCAGCCTCCAAACAATGACGTTCAAAGCAGCACAGGAAGAGTTCCCAAGCCAGATGGTCTCCTGTAATGAACATTATGCCTTGACTGACTTTCTTTGGCAACTGTTGGTTCTCCTCTGGCTCTCTCTAGGGTGACCACCACAGTCAAGGATGTCGTGGAGAGCAGAGCTTGTGACCTCACCATCCGTAGCCTGCCAGCTGTGAGCAGAGACGATTCCCAGCACCTGCACTGGACTCTGGGAGATTCAGAAACCAGGGATACCTCGAGGAAGCTTTCTCTGCAACATGAAACTTGGGGGCCCAATGTGGTAATACTGACTGGCCCCAGGGGGAGGAGAGGAGGCCCCTTGAGCCAGGCCTTCAGCTCACAGCAACCACATTCACACCTACGTGGGGAATTGAGTGCCACAGAGCTGGTCAGCTGCTGGACAGAGATCTTTGAGAAGATACGCATTCCAGAGGCCCTGGAGTCCAGAGAGTACATAGTGGCTCACATCCTCAGAGCCAAAACAGTTAAGTATGGTGGCACCAGGAGGGGGTAATAGGGAGGAGGGAGAACTGAGGGAGAGCTACATCAGGCTTCGTCCCTCCTCCCCCACAGAGGATTCTTACCTGAATCAGATGGGACTTTTCTGTAGTATTGTCATAGACAGATGCTCATTTATTTATCCAACAAACCATTACAGTGTGCACTAGGCTCTGGGGGGTCATAGACCATGAAAAGTTCCAGTACTGGTTCCACAGCCCATGAAGAAACCTTGGATTGATCTGGATGCCAGTGCTTCAAGCCTGTCATCCTAGCTATTTAGGAGGCTGAGATCAGAGGACTGAGGCTTTTGGCCCGGGCAGGGAAGCCTGTAAGACACTTGTCTTCAATTAACTACCAAAAAAAAAAAAAACCCCTCCAGAAGTGGATGTGTGGCTCAAGCCATAGACTGCTAGCCTTCAATAAAAAGGCTTAGGGACAGCACCTAGGCTTCAAGTACAAGGCTCAGGACTGACACAAAGAAAGTAAAGACAGAGAGGAGGGAAGGACAGAAGGAGAAAAAGAGGAAAGGAAGGAAGGAGGGAGAACATGCAAGCCTTGGTTTGGAGTCCCTGGATCAGGGGAGCCAATTATTCACAATCTCTGTGGGGACAGTTTCAAAGCCTAAAGCCAGTATGTAGGACAAAGCCACTGACCCATCAGCAACTTCATGACAGCCAGGAGCTGTGTGGTCACCGACTGTAGAGGGAACCAGCCTCGGGTAGAACCTAGGACTCAGGGTGGGTCAGCAGGTTTCAATTATCCCAGCCTCATCGAGTTTATTTTCTGGTCAGATAAGAAGAAAGTTTCCAAGGGCTATTGAGGTATTGGGGTGAGAGAGTTTCAATGGGAGGTCAAGGGATAAGCAGGAATTTGAACAGGGAGGATGGTCCCAGGTCAGGTGTGTCAGGAAATTAGAGACATGACCTCACCTGACAAAATAGACTACCAGCCTTTGATCCAGCCACACTGCTATTAAAAGTCCTGGCACCTTGGGTTCATCATTGAAGACCTGGCTGCCGTTCACTACAGGATGCCTGTGCAGTACATCCTTGGGTACTAGGACTTTCCAGGGCTCAATCTGATGATACCACCCCCGGTGTTGATTCCTTCACCAAAGACTGAGGTCAGCATGCCACTGCCACAGGACAGCCTGGGAATTAGGGCAGGAAATGGGTTTCTTGGCTGGCTCAGTTTTTTGTATAAATGGCAGATCTGGGATTCAGTGATGGCAATCTGGAGGTGGGGGAGAACTGGGTAGAGGCTGATGGGAAAACCAGAGGCACTGGGCTCAGAGCAGGGTGGTTTCTTTGATAATACTCACAACATAGGAACATTTCTGGGATAGAGCAGCCCTTTTCACTTCTCCAAGAAGGACCTAGTTCTCCCTAGTCTCCTTCCCTTGACCAGGAAACACTTTAGTTCTCATATCTTGTGGTTAGATAACTAGACCTTACCTCATTGACCAGTGCTGAGGCAGGACAGTGAGAGATCCTGAGTCTTTGATATTTTCAGGGGATCTTCAGTATGAGATTATACTTGAATGTCCCAACTTGGTGCATGGTCAGTCCCATCTAAGACTGCCATGAAGTAGGACATAGAATGTAGAGAATCAGAGCTGGATGGGGTCTGTGCTGGGAGTCCTGAGTATTATGTGTTAACTTTGAGCTTCCTTATGTCCACCTGCTTCCCTTTCTTGGTTGGGTATATGCTAGAAAAAGCTTGAAACTAGGGCATGGATCTTATCTTTAATGCTCCAAGATAGCACTCTACCATTTGGATCACAGCTCCACTTCCAGCTTTGTTGGGTGTTTAATTGGAGATAAAGAGTTCTCACAGGCTTTGCTGCTAAGTGGCGTCCAACTGCAGTCCTCAGATTTCAGTCTCCTGAGGGGAGAGGATGACAGGAATGGAAAAGTATGTTTGGCTGGCTGCCAGTAGCTCATGGCTTTTATCCTAGGTACTCAGGAGGTGAGATCTGAGGATCATGGGTCAAGCCAGCCTGGTCAGGAAAGACCCCCAGACTCTTATCTCCAAGGAATTGCCAGAAAACCAGAAGCAGTGCTGTGGCTAAAGCAATTGAGTTCTTGCCTTAAGCTGAAGAGCTCAGGGCAAGCACCAAAGCCCAGAGTTCAATCCCCTTAGCCAACAACAACAAAAAAGAACTGATTAAATTTTCCACATAGCAGTGTGTATGGTAGGAAATGCCATGCTGGTCTATAAGACATTCCAGATATGTGAGAGGATCAATGTTTTGTGTACAGTGGGTCTCATGTCAGTACTGCCAACTTCTCAGGGGTGGGATGTGATCCTAATTGAGGTAGTTCATGTTACTATTCTCAGGGACTGCTGAATCCTTGGGCTATACGTGTGTGTGTGTGTGTGTGTGTGTGTGTGTATGTGTGTGTGTCTGTGTCTGTCTGCCTGTCTATCTGTCTGTCTGTCTGTGTCTGTGTCTGTGTGTGTTTGTAGGTAGAAGAACTGGGCCTTGAACTCAAGGCCTAAATGCTATCCCTGAGATTTCGTGCTCAAAGCTAGAGGTCTGACACTTGAGGCACAGCTCCACATTTAGCTCCTTGGTGGTTCAGTGTAGATAGGAGCTTCAGAAACTTTCCTGTGTGGATGGCTTTGAAAAGTGATCCTCAGATTTCAGCCTCCTGAGTAACTAGGATGACAGACAGGAGCGACCCGTGATGGCTTTGTGTGTGTGTGTGTGTGTGTGTGTGTGTGTGTGTGTCTGTGTGTCTGTGTGTAGAAGTTGGTTGTAACAAGGAGTGCTGGACCCTTTGCTAACTTCCAAACGCTGTCTTTGGGGGCAGCATGGACTTTGAGGCTGAGGTCTGGGGGCCTGGAAGGGTAAGACGCTTGAAGGGGACTTAGCACCGTTAAATTATAAGATCAAGACTGTCCCAAACTCTTTGTCCACAGCAGCTGATTCTTGACCACAGTTGAAGCTCTGGGTTTGGCCTCGAACCATTGGTCCTCAGTCTCCTCACAGGACAGTTGTGAGGAAACGAGGGATCAATACAAGGGGAACTCTAGGGCAGGACCAGGCCTAAAGGGAACGGTCATCAGATAAGTATCTTGGCAATTCTGTGAGCATATAACAAGAAGATACCTGGAAAGGACTCAGAAGGGGCTTGTTATTTATCATGCTACAGGTATGGGATTATGAAACAAAACATGGATCTCTTTCATCCTTACCCTATCCCCATGAAGAAGGGGATCCTTCACTGTTCAGCTTTGCAGCTGGGGAAAAAGAGGCACGGAAAAGCTTGGTGACCTACTCATGACCCCCAGATGACAGGAAGCTCGGCCTGACTTGTCTGCCATGCTCCCTACGACAATGGGTGCTATTCAGTCCATTTCTTGTGGTGGGAAGTCCACTTATTGTCAGTTGTGAGGCTTGAACTCTGGGCCTGCGCACTGTCCCCAAGCTGCTCAGATAAAGTTTAGGGCTCTACCACTTGAGCCACAAGACCACTTCTGGTTTTCTGGTGGTTCTTTGGAGATAAGCGTCTCACAGACGTTCCTGCCTGGGCTGGCTATGAACCATGATCCTCATATCTCAGCCTCCTGTGTAGTTATCATTGTAGGCCTGTGCCACTGGCAGCCAGCTTAAGTGTAATTCTCTCTCTCTGTCTCTCTCTCTCTCTCTGTTTCTCTCTCTCTGTCTCTCTCTCAGTAACTTGTTGAAATGGTGCTGGAGGAGGTGCCTCAGCGTCTCCATGTGGCTGGGACCCAAGGTGACCCTCTTATTCTGGAGGTAGGCTGTGGGTCAGGAGCTTTCTTACTTGGCCTGTTGAACTAGCTGCCTTACGTAAGCCCCTGTGTGCCCGGGGTAGACCAGTGATGGTTACTTGTTGTCAATCTGTGTGGTGAGTACTTCCTCACTACCCTTTGCTAAGACAGTTAAAGGAATGTGGACGAGGAGGCATCTCATTGTCCAACTGCACACTATCCTGAGCCTCTGATCATCACTGCCACCTATCTGGCCAGACCCTTATTAAAAGAAACCGAATTCACTCTATGTCTACTTCACATTGCTGTAGGGTGTCGTTTCGGGGAGAGGGGACAGTGTGCAGAGGAAAGACCCCAGATCCGATACCTCCTGGGGGACATTTGTTCTGTGACAGCGTGAAGTCATTGCTTTGGATAAGGAGGAAGCCGGCATCAGACTGAGCCGGAACAATGCTCAAAGGTAGGTAGGCTATTGAAGCATCAAACCCACCCATGTCTGCTTCCCACTCACAACAAGGACGGTGCAATGCAGGTAGCCCAGCACTGGCCATAGGGGACTATAAATGGATGGTGGCGGTCAGGTGCCAGTGGCTCTCGCCTGTCATCCTGGCTATTCGGGAGGCTGAGTTCTGATGGTTGTAACTCAGAGCCAGCCCAGGGGAGCCTGTGAGAATTTTTTTTGTTATTGACATGGCTCCTGAACTCTGGGACTGGGCACTGTACCTCAGCTCTGCAGCTCAAGGCTAGCGCTCTGCCACTTGAGCCACAGCACCACTATTGGCTTTTTGTCTTTTTGCTTATGTGGTGCTGAGAAATCGAACCCAGGACCTAAGGCATGCAAGGCAAGTGTTCTACCACTGAGTCTCCTTCCCAGCCCCAAGTCTGTGAGATTCTTATCTCCCATAAACTACCTCCCTCCTCCTCCTGAAAAAAGCCAGGTTTGGTGCTGTGGCTCAAGTGATAGAGCCTTGGCCTTGAGTAAAAGAAGCTCAGGGATGACACCGAGTCCCTGAATCCAAGACCTGGGACTCTTAAAAAATAAAACAAATGAATAGTGGGCACTAGTTATCTTACAATCAAAATGGATGCATTCATTCTTCTCTCTGGTAATTGTAGCCAAAGGTAAGATGCTTCCCTTGATGTTCCTCTAAACCTCTCCTTCTCTCTATTATCACCCTGGCTTCAGTTGCAGGATAGAATTCAGATCATCCCACCTGATGTGACCTTAAGTACCCTCTCCTACCCACCTTTTGGGGGTGTGGATCATGGATGTACTCAACACTGGGTGAAAGAAGCACCAGAGAGGTGGGGGTAGGTATCCCTGAAACTCATACTCACACACACACACACACACACACACACACATATACTCACCTAGGCCAAATCTGACTAGCCTTTTCCCAAGACACTTTATCTCCTTGGATTAACTGACCTAGGAGAGGAACTTGATCCCCTATAAATGACTATTTTAACTAGGGCTTGCTAGTTGACATGAGATAAACAGAAGCTCAAAGGAAAGGTTCTGGAGCCTGTCTGGCTCAAGCTCACACTTGACATCCTGGTTCCTTGGTAGGCAGAGATCTGAGGAACAAAGATGGAAACCAGCCATAAGCTGGAAAGCTGATAAGACTCTTCTATGCATGGAACCACCAAAAATCCAGACTTGGAGCTGTTGCTCAAGTGGTAGAGTAGCAGACTTGAGCATGAAAACTCAGAGAGACAGCTCCCAGATCCTCAGTTCAAACCCACACAAGAAATGGCCCCATTTGCTGCCCCAGACTGCCTGTGTCTCAAGTGCTCTCTCACAGAATGTGATACTGCACTGATCCCTGGGTAGTTTATCAGTGCCTTCAGAAATTGGGTGGTGAAAGCCAGGCCTTCACCTTTGTGCATTCTCAACCACACCAGCTAGAGGCAGAGCATGACAAGGCCAGCAGCCTGCAGAACGGAGAAGATCCCCCTCTGCCAGGGTGATTGGAGCGGGCTTCTTAGAGGCAGCACTTGAAAGGGGGTCTTGCTTAACAAGAAGGATGTGACAGGAAGCACAGAGAGAAAAGATGCCATAGATAAAGGACAACATAGTGGAGCCTGTTCTTTTCCAGCCAGGGCTGCTGGTTAGAAATTCGGTAAAGATGGGCAAGACTGTCTCAAGACAGGCCCAAGGAGTCACAGAAGAACAGCTATCCAATGTTGGGATTTTATCTTAGCAGTAGCAGGAAACTCTGTGTTCAATTCCTAGGTCCCGCATACACAGAAAAAGACAGAAGTGGTACCATGGCTAGGGTGGAAGAATGCTCACCTCAAGCAAAAGAAGCTCAGGGACAGTGCCTTGACCCCAAGTTCAAGCCCCAGCACTGTCAACGTAAAACTGCACTCCAAGGGACCTGGGTGACAGGTGGATAGCTGTGCCTGTAGCTCTTAGTAGATCCATCCATGCTTTGTGTCTCCTTCTATGACAGAGGGGATCTGGACACTCTTTCTGCCCTGGGCATCCCTGGACCCGGTTATCAGCAACCCTCCCAAAGTCTTCCACTGGGACATGGAGCAGCTGGCCCCAGAAATTCTCAGGTACCGATTGGGTGTGGCGGGAGGATACAGGGCAGGCCTCACAAGTCCTAGTAGGTCTGATCTGCCCCAGACATCCAGGCCATCGAGAGGAAGCAGATGGGAGCTTAGAAAGCGATAGTGATGTGAAGGGGGCCCTTTAATGCCCATGGCCCTCCCCAGATTCTGAGCCTCCCTTTGCTGTCTCTGAGGGAGGTAGAGAATTGTCTAGGTGGTAGTGTCTAGAGGAGGACTAGTTGGAAATTGTAAATAATGAGACACCATAGGCCATGCGCTGATGGCTCATCCTGGCTACTCAGGAAGCTGAGATCCAGAGGGTCTGTATCCCTGCACAGGGTGGAAAGTCCAATGAGAGTCTCATTTCTAGTCTCCAACTGGAAGTGGTACCATGGCTCAAGTGGAAGGGCACTGGCCTTGGGCAAAAATCACCATCATGGACATACACAAGCCCTGATTTTAAGACCTTCATCCAAAAAAAAAAAAAAAAGAAAGAAAGAAAGAAAGACACCCCTTGCTTGGCAGAGATGGTGAAGGAGTGGGGTTGCTGTGATCCCAACCACAGCAGGCTCTGGGACACCAGGCTCTGGCCTCAGTGTACAGCCATTTCTAAGGACTCCCCAAGTTTGCCCGAGTGTGAATTTACAGCAGGGTGTGCATTGTCTTACCAAGAACTGCAGAGGTTGTGGCCTGTCTTAGGCAGGGATTAGGCGAATGGAAGCAGGTATGGGAGAGTAATGTCAATTATATTCTCTCCAACCAAGGAAGAATGTTTTTGGATGCTGGTGTCAAGGTCTGAAATTGTAGGGTTACATGTGCTTTATGGCCTGATAAGTTGTGTTTCCCTGGTTGTAAGAAGGAGGCTGAAACTGGGCACTGCCAGTGTCTCACAACTGTCATCCTAGCTACTCAGGAGGCTGAGACCTGAGGATCATGGTTCAAAGCCAGCTTGGACAGGAAATTCTGTGAGATTTTAACTCAAGTGAACCACCAGAAAAATGGAAGTGGTGCTGTGGCTCCAGTGGTAGAGCACACACCTTCAGCTGAAGAGGTGAGGGATGACAAGCAGGCCCAAAGTTCAAACCCCATGACCGACAACCAAAAATAATATGGCTGAGTATTCCTCATAGCGGTGTGTACAGTAGGAAATGCCATGCTTTTTTATGAGCCATTCCAGATGTGTGAGAGGCTCTGAGTTTTGTCAACATTTGGTCTGAGGAGGGTAGTGCCATCTTCTCGGAGGTTGGGATGTTCAGTTGCTCAGGGATTGCATGGTGCCCTTCCTCAGTAGCAACCTTGTCTATAGCCCCCTATCATGGTCTACAATGAGTCCTAAATTGCCAGAGACCTGCATATTCCAGCTTTCCCTTGGGACCCATGACAGGCTGTGCATATCTATTTCCTCATCCAGAGGATTCTGGGTCAGCAGTGCAGGCTGGCATATGTTCTCTCCTGCCTCTGGCGGGTCAGGGTCAGTCATGCTGTGTCCTGTCCTTTTCTAAGATGTGTCCCTTGCTGCATGTCCCATGCACAGAGGCTGGCAGTGGAGTGGGGGAAGGGTGGTTGCCAGTGGCTCTGGCCAACTTGACCTTGATAGCTGACTGAAGGCTCCCAAATCAAGAATAATCTGGGGCTACATAAGAGGTAAGGCCAAGGAGGCTTGGATGTATTGTTTGATGTCTAGGAAATGTCAACATACCTTATCATAGGCACATCTATCTTCTGGCCCCAGCTGGGCCTCTCAGGTCCTTCTAGACAATTCTGGATGCCCAGAATAGAGAGTAATATACTTTAGATTCCAGGACCAGGGAACTGGGGGATGAGAGATTGGTGTGGCCAGTACCTCACTGTTTTGGGGCATTAATTTTGACCTGGATGAGCTGAGCTAGAAATGGGGGCAGTCATGAGTCATAGTCACAGTAAACTCTCAAGCCAGATCAAGTGGTTTCTCCCTAAGTCCTTCTTGGGCTGAGGGGTTTGGGCCATGGCAGTAAGTTCCACGGAACCTGCCCCTCGATCTCAATACGGGGCCACAGGATCCAGGGAAGGACACTAGGAATGGTCCTTCGTAGTCGGCCCAAGATGGCAGACCTTCATCTGCCCCTCTTCCTCAAGCACTGTTGAGGAAAGCAGGGCACCGAGCCCTCAGACTCCTTGGATAGTGACTGCTACAAACAGCAGCCAGTTGGCTGTTGATTCCTGAGCCTACAAAACTTTCATGAGCCCAACTCAACACCTGCTCAAGGTCTGACTGACAAATTTGCACTCTCTTGTGATTCTCCTGTGACTGGGCATTATTTGCTGTGATATCTTGCAGCTCCTGCCCTCCTGGCCCAGATCCGTGGTCTGAGACTGATTTACTACTCGGATCCACATTGCATCCACGACAGATGCCATTCTGATGATCTTCCTTACCTAAGGCTCGATACTTCTCTGATCCTGTTGCCTGCTCTGTAGGCAATGGCCTCCAAACAGGCTGCTACCAAGACTTGTAGGACACCTAGACATTAGGAAACACTCAGGGGCCTACTGGAATATACTCTGTGTAGAGCCACAGAATAAGGTCCAAGCAGGCCAGGTGTTGGTCATGGGGCTTGAACTCTGGGCCTGGGCGCAGTCCCCCAGCTATTCACCTTACCACGTGAGCCACAGAGCAAATTCCAGTTTTCTGTAGGTTCCTTGGAGATCAGAGTCTCCCAGACTTTTCTGCCTGGGCTGGCTTTGAAACGTGATCATCACATCTCAGCCTCCTGAGGATCTAGGAGGACAGGCATGAACCACCTGTGTCTGGATGATCTGGCCTTACACCACAGTGGACTAGTAGCTCCTGAAATCATTTCTTTAATTTTCCTGTGCTAGGATTGGGGCTTAACTCAGGGTCTGGGCTCTGGTCTCTAAACTTTTTCCTTCAAGGTTACTACTTTACCACTTGAACCACAGCTCCATTTCTGGATTTTGGTAGTTAATCGGCAAGAAGAGTCTCATTAACTTTCCTCTCCTGAGCTGGCTTGACCCTTGATCTCTATCTCAGTCTCCTGAGTAGCTAGGATTTACAGGGGTTGAGCACCTGGTGGCATTGGGCTATAAGCTTTTTTAACGCAAGAGTTTTTCCCTGTATTTGCTCTGACTCCTCCATGCAAAGGAGGCCTGAGGGTCAGGAGCTGTGAAAACAGGTTTCTAGCCACAGGAAATGGCTTTGGGTCCCTAGTGAAAAGCCCAGCTAATCTTCCCCCTGAGCGCCATTCTGGGACCTCACCCTCTTCCCTGTGACTCAGGTCAATGTTGACCCAGCTTTGAATTTCCTGCCTGCCTTTTCTGAAGCCAAAACACCTTCATATCACTCACACCACCTGCTCTACAGCACACCAGAGAACCTTTGCCCATGCTATACCTTCTTCCTGAGGCACTCTGGCTTGTACCCACATATTAGAACTACTATGGGATTGTGGCACTGGCTATAACACTTCCTGGAGCAAGTCTTTCCTTCCCTTCTCCATCTTTTTTTTTTTTTTTTAATATTGAGTTGCTAGAGATGGAATTTGTGCAGGCTGACTGGCAAATGCTCTATATTGGTGTGTTTGTGTGTGTGTGTGTGTGTGTGTGTGTGTGTGTGTGTGTGTGTGTGTGCCAATCCTGGGGTTTGAATTCAGGGCCTGGATGCTATCCTATCCCTGAGGTTTTGTGCTCCAGGCTAGCACTCTACTACTTGAACAACAGCTCTACTTCTGGCTTTTTGTGTGTTTTTAATTGGAGAAAAGTGTCTTAAATTGACTTTCCTGCTTGCAATTGGGATCCTGAGATATCTTCCTACTAAGTAGCTTACAAGGGTGAGCCACCAGCACCTGCCCCTTATCTATAACCTCTGCCTGCCTCTGAGTTCCAGAAGAATATGTCTCACCAGGCTCAATTTTTTTTGCCATTCTTGGTGCTTGAACTCAAAGCTCATACTTGAGAGAAACTCTAAACCTGTGAAGACTGTGACAAGTGTTTCCATTTAATTATATATCATGTTTCAACACTTAATATAATGAAAAATGAGTCAATGTCCTAAATTATTAGGTATAATTTTATAATAGATGTGCAAAATATAATATTTTGTGTATAATATTACAATAATCAATAAATGAATCAAAAAATAACATACAAAATCAATAATAAAATCCATAATATGAAATTAACGTACATATATGATATGTTATTTCTTTCTTCTCTTAAGAAGAAAGAAGGATGGCCAATAAACACATGAAGAAATGCTCAACCTCCCTAGGCATAACAGAAATGCAAATCAAAACAACATTGAGATACCACCTCACCACAGTTAGAATGGCAAAAATCAAGAACACTAATAACAACAGATGCTGGAGGGGATGTGGACAGAAGGAAACCTTACTTCATTGTTGGGAGTGTAAACTTGTCCAACCACTCTGGAAGGTAGTATGGGGGTTCCTCAAAAGACTCCACATAGAGCTCCCCTATGACCCAGCAGTCCCACTTTTGGGCATTTACCGAAATGTTTACAAACAAGACCACACTAAAGCTACCAGCACAACTATGTTTATTGCAGCATTATTTACCATAGCTAAGATCTGGGACCAACCCAGATGCCCCTCAGCAGATGAATGGATCAAGAAAATGTGGTATATATACACAATGGAATTCTATGCCTCCATCAGAAAGAATGACATTGCTCCATTTGTTAGGAAATGGAAACACTTTGAAAAAATTATATTAAGTGAAGTAAGCCAAGCCCAAAGAAACATAGGTCCCATGATTTCCCTTATTTGCAATATCTAGTATATGTATGAGTCAAGCAGAAAAGGTCAGATGAGGTGATGTTAGGAAAATGAACCCTAAGATATGTATTTTAAATGTTTTTTTCTTTCATGCATTTGTTTCTAACACAATTATAAAATTATTTCTTTGTTGCTTTGTATGTCCCTCCCCCACAGTAAAATCCCTGCTTTCACTGTATTTGATGTTGGTATAATTTGTGGAGGGGAAGGGGAAAAACAAGTCGTTTAAATAAGGATACAGGTGGACCTGTTGAAACAATGAGAAATACAAGTTTTCATGTCAAAAACGAGCTTTACAACTTGGGGGGGGAGCATTGGGGGAAGGGAAGCATGGGAAGGTATGGGAAGGGTAAACAAAAGGGGAGGCTACAATGCTTGATAAGAAATGTACTCACTACCTTGCCCATGTAATTATATCCCCTCTGTACAGTATTTTCACAATTAAATTAAATAAAAAAAGAATGATATTCCTTCAATGGCAATATAATAAATACCTAAGAGTTGGTAAGAACATAGAAAGTGTCCTTCTATCATAGATAGATGGCTATGGAACTCTTTACCAATATATATATTTATTTGTGTACCTCTGTCTGCCTATCCATGTATCGCTGTTTTGGCCAAACCTGGGGGTCGATCTCAGAACCTGGGAACCACCTGACATCTTCATTGGCTAGAAGCTGCCATGCTCAAACACCCAATCACCCAACTTAGTGCTAGGCACTAAGTTCACATCCTGGCAACGCTAGGAATGATGGAGAACACATCTAACATCTAGATGTTATGTGATAGGATGTAAACAATGTAATAAATGGTATAGGTGTCATCAGAGTCAATAAAATAAATTCTAAATAAATGAATGAGCCAAGAAATATAATAAATAACCACACCAAACACAATATGGACTGAAGATCTGTACAAAAGTATAAATCCTATCCTTAAATTATATATAAGGAGGGCTGGGAAGGTGGCTCAGTGGTAGAGCTCTTGCCTTACATGCATGAGGCCCTGGGCTCGATTCCTCAGCACCACATAAGCAGAACAAAAAGCCGGCAGTGGAGCTGTGGCTCAAGAGGTAGAGCGCTAGCCTTATGGTGAAGAGCTGAGGGACTGCGCCAGGGCCCAGCGTTCAGGCCCACGAGTGGACCACAAAAAAAGTATGTAAGGAGTATCTTTCCAGTCCTGAGGGTTGAATTCAGCCCCCCTATGAAGAGGGAATGGCGGGAGATCCTGAGACACTCATTTCTGTACCTGGGAAGAGTCATGGAATGTGATCGATCTCATCCTTGATGATGCATGATACAAGTAGGAAATGATAGGTAAGACTCCTGGGGTATCGATTATTTGTAAAGAAGTTGATGAAGCATGACAATAATCATCACGGTCATGAAATGGAGGCATCAGCAAAGATCCAAGAATCGTTAGTCACACCGCTTGGATTCCACCACAGATTACCATCTCCCCTATCCTAATCAAATGTGTACTTATTTGCATACTGCCTTCAGCTTATGAATGGATGACTGTTGTGCTCCCCACTCTACCCTCGGGGGAAGGGGACTCAATGGCAGGTCCCAAAGTCTTGTGTGCTCATGTTGACCCATTCGCCATTTGGTCCTTCTAGGTCCCGAGTTCAGATTTCAGGCCTGCCAAAATATTTATCTTGATGTCAGAAGTCAATCGTTGCACCCGTTTTCTTTCCTGTGCAAGTCCTGGATCTCAGCTAGGATGGAGAATGCATGGGCCACCCTGTAGCCATGGGAATAAGTTATTCATGTCAGCCCAGTTATACCTGTCATCATATACTCAAGAAAATACACAATACACCCATGAATAGCATACAAAATAAAGAGAATAACTACACTCAATGCACGATGCAGTCCACACATGGATGTAAATATATATCCCATGTTTCAATTATCATTGAGGACTATTTTGGCCTCCCTGGGGCTCGATCTCAGTTGCTGGGAACGGCCCAGCTCCTTAGTGGCTCACAGTCTGGTGTGATCACGTGGACCCATTGGGCAGTTGGACCTCCTTGGCCCAAAGTTGGAATCCCAGCACTGCCAAAAATTCACTGTGATGTGAGAAGCCAGTCGTTGCACCTGTTTTCCTGTACTGTGAAAGTTCTGGGTCACAGCTAGGAAAGAGAATGTATACACAACTCTATACTCATGGGAATAGGTTGTGATCCAGTTCACCACAGTTATATCTGTCATCCTATACTCAAGGAAATACAAAATACATCAATGAATAAGACACAAAACAAATAGAATGACTACACCAAACGCAAGATACCTCCCACCCATGTTTGGAAATATATATCCACTGTTTAATTATTAATTTGTGACTATATTGGCCCCCACCAGGGCTCCATCTCAGGTCCCAGGAATGGCCTAGTTCCTTAGTGGCTCATAGCCTGGTGTGCTCACCATGACCCATTCACCAATTGGGCCTGCTAGGCTTTAAGTTCAAAATCCTGCACTACCAAAAGATTCATTCTGATGTGAGAAGCCTATCATGGCACATGTTTTCCTGTCCTGTGAATGTCCTGGGTCTCATTGAGGATGGAGAATGCTATATAGGCAACTCTTAGCCATGGGAATAGGTTGTCATCCATGTGACATATGCAATAAAATACACAATACATCCATGAATAAGAGAAAATAGAATGAATAACTATACTGAATGCAAGATGCATACCACACCTGTAGGTAAAGAGAAATCCTATGTTTAAAAAGGTGGGCTTGCTATTTTGTCCAGTGCTGGGGCTTCAAATCAGGCCCTGCACCAGGCCTGACATTCTAGTCTTCAAAGATGGTGAGATTCCCCTTCCCCCACAGTGCAACAGAGTTACCCAGACCCGAGCTCAAATCCCAGCACTGGCAAAAGTTTCTCCCTGATGTCAGAAGCCAGTTGTTGTGCCTTTTATCCTCTCTTGTGAAAGTCCTGGGTCTCAAATATGATGGAGAATGCATAGACAACCCTGTATCCGTCGGAACAGGTTGTCATCCATGTCAGCACAGTTATACCTGTCACCATATTTATTAAAATACACAATACCTCCATGAATTAGAGACAAAATAAGGAGAATAATTGCACTGAACACAAGATGCTGTCCACACATGTATGGGAATATAGATCCTATGTTTAAATTATGAATTTATTACTATAGTGGACCACCCTAGGGATCAATGTCAGATTATGGGAATGGCCACACTCCTTAGTTGCTCACAGATTCGTATGATCACCTTGACTGATTGGCCATTTGGTTTTGCTCTACCCTGAGTTCAGATCCCAGCCCAGCACTACCAACAAGTGGATCGTGGAGTAAGAAGGAGAGTGTGAAATTTTTTTCCTTTTCTCTGAAAATCCTGGGGGTCAGGCATGATGGAGAACATGTCTACAAATCTAGATATTCTGTGATATGTTGTCATCAATGTAATAAACAGAATGGGTTTCATCATTGTAAAATCAATGGTAAATAAATGAATAAAACAAAAGATACAAGTAACAATCACATCAAACGTGTATGGACTGAACATCTATAGGTAAATATAAATCCTATGTTTACAATATATATAAATAGAATGTTTTCCAGGGCTGGGTCTTGAATTCAGGAGTAGTGAACAGTCCTGACTTTTTAATCTTCATATAAGGTGATCTTCCCCTTTATCCATATTGTTGCAGATTTACCCAGATCCTGAGTTGAAATCCAAAGCCAGTAAGAATAAACTGTGTGAATTGCAAGCCAGGGAGCTAATTTTTTTTCTCAGCACGGGGCTTGAACTCAGGTCTTGGCAAGTCTGCCCCAGCTTCGATCACCCTAGGATGGGGTGCAGCCACTGGACATGCAGTTGTTTCTGGGGTCCTTGACCCCCAGGTGTTGCAGGGAAAATAATGCACAGAAAAAATGTGGCCTTTTATGTTTTTTACCTTTGCACAGTGACCCTTCTGGGTCTGAATGACACTGTTGCAACGGTTACTTTACGTTGCATTGCTGAAGGCTGGCAGAATATCAGGAAACCCATAGGCCCACCTGCCAACAAAGGCCCTCATTTCAAATCCCCTTGCCGACACCAACCAATGGTAAGAGGTACTAAGAAACTGGTTCCCATCCAAAGGAATAACACTGGAATTTTGTCAATGTCTCAGTTGAATGAGTTGATCGTGAATGATGATCCCATAAAATTAAACAGCATCATTTCAGAAGGCTGGTTGATTTTATTTAATATTTATGAAGCATTAAAAGAATATTATTACTTACAGGAACACAAGAATTTCAGGACACGAGTGCTTTCATTAATATTTCAAGGATGAAAACAGTAACATTAATTACATGGACGCATAATAAATACCCAGGAATTGGTAGGAATATAGTCTATATAAATGAATAATGTATAGACATCTCTGGCACTCTATAAAGATATATATTTATTAGCATACTGCAATCTGCATGTCAATCTGTTTTTATTTGGTTAACCCCTGGGGCCCTTTCTCAGGTCCTGGGAACAACCTGTCAGCTCAATTTGCCCCAGGATGGTGTGTTTACTCTCACCCATTCATGAATTTGGCCTTGTAGGCCATGAGTTCAGATGCCAGCGCTCCCAAAAATGAATCATGGATTAAGAAGCTGATGGTGACACATGTTTTCCTTTACTGTGAATCTTCTGGGTGTCAGATATGTCATGGAATACATATATAGACCTGTATCCTATGTAGTCAATGTTCTATGTGCTATAATAGTCAATAAAATAAATGGTCAATACATGAATAAAACAAAAAATAAAATAACTACACTGAACGCAATATGGAGTCAACATATGTATATAACTATAAAACATATATGTAAATTGTACATGAATAGGGTGTTTTCTAGTGCTGGGGATCGATTTCAGGCCTAAGGAACAGACTTGAATTTCTTGACTTCAAGAAGGCAAGTTTCCTCTTCCTACACAGTGCAACAGAGTTAGCCAGACTATGAGTTCCAATCCCAGTCCTGGTAGAAAAAATGTCACCTTTAGAGTATGTGAGGCCCATTTCTTAGGTATTTCATTATGCCTCCATTTAATGAATGTGATTTTTTAAATGCTTAATAAAATATTAACTAAAATCAATCAGTGTCGTGTAATATAATTGTGTATAATTTTATCCTAGAATCTTTCAAGAACTATTCATTCAATCATGACTTACATCACATTCCATTGGTAATCATATGGATAAGAACAAGTTTCTTAGGATCTCCTACCATTTGAAGTTGGCAGGACCAGGATTCGAATTGTGGGCTCAAGCTCCCACCACTTCAATCTGAGGATAGGGAACTCACCAGTCTGTCCAAGAACATAAACAAGACCAGTGATTAGGCAGAGACCAGTGGCTCTCAGCAGTCGTCCTTGATACTTACAAGGCTGTGATAGGAGGATCATGGTCAAAGTCACCCTAAGTAGGAAAATCCTTGAGACCCCTGTCCAACTTCAGTGCCAACAAAGCCAGAAGCCTTGTGGCTCTCGTGTAGAGGACGAACCTTGAGCAAAAGCAGCTCATGGACTGTGCTCAGACCCTGAGTTCAAGGTCTGGAACTGGTAGCAAACAGAAATACACAACAATCTCTGTAGCTATCCAGCTAAAGCGGGTCACCCTCTTGTCCCCAACTGAATTGGACAGAATTCCCTGGGAAAATGGCTGGGAAAACCGCTGTGTTCTTGACTCCGCCCATGCTGCATGCTTCACAGGATTCTGGCCACATCCCCATTTTTCGTTCTTTCTGACCAATGGGATACAAGAATGGTGGCCATGCCCACATTCCATGCTGCCAGATAGCACTGGAATTCCCTCTGTTAGTTTACACCATTACCAGCAGTTGAGGAAAGTTGCAGTGGCTGAGTGGTGAGGAAGAGACTCGAGGTGACTTTGGAGGATAATAGAAAATTGATGCTCCCACCCCCACCTGGCCCCTTCCCTCCCTTCACAAGGTTCCAGGTTTCAAACCTCAGGCAATGGCATGCTGCCAGCAGGCCTAAATCCCGGACTTGGTCCCTGCCCCTAGTCTTCTGCTCTGTGCCCATGTGTCCACGATGCTGCCTCCATCGCTGCTGCCCCAATTGGAGCAGCTGCCAACAGCTGCTTCCAGCAGCACAGGTGAATGGCCCCAACACCAACCTGCATTGGGACCAACACCCCTCTGGGGGCACCATGACCCCCCTGCTTTTTTCCTCTCCCCGGCTCTGATGAGCCACCTTTCTGTC
>NW_024872299.1:0-16539 GCF_019054845.1 Dipodomys spectabilis | reverse complement strand
CGTTTTATTCCAAGGCCTGAGCTGGAGCTAGCAGCTCCTCCGAGCTTTGTCGGTATCCATGGTGGAGATCACTGGTGCTGGGGGGGGCGGGAGGGGTGGCCTTCCCTCTTCTTCTCCCTGAGAAGGAGTGAGGACGTCGGGCTTCTACTCACGCTGAGTCTTGGATCCTGGGTCTTCTCTGGTCTGCAAACTACAGGATGAAGATGTCCGCTCCTTGTTGGTTCTTGCTGGTGTTGAGTAGAATCCGCTCGTCCGCCGTGTCTGGCTCCTTCCTCCGGGATGACCCCGCCGCGGTGGTTGCCGCCGCGACCCTGCCGCCACAGCGGCAGCTGCTGGCAAGCGCTCAGATGTGTCTCCTTGGCTTCCCCTCTCTTGACTAACTCTCTGTCCTGTGATGGCACATTTGGTGTGATTCTCTGGCTTAGGACTGTTCACTGGAACTCTAAAACTGCTTTCTATGCGAGAGCTTGTTCAGATTCCAGCTTCTCCTCCGCCATCTTCCCGGAACTCCTTGGGTAACATCGTTAATCCACGTGAGCCAGGAAAAGTCCATGACACTCTGATCTCCATTTAATTACCAAAAAAGTCAAAAGTCTAGCTGTGGCTTAAGTAATAGAATAATATTATTGAGGAAAAATATAGAAATAGCACCTAGACTCTTTTTAAGGCTCAGGACCAGCACCCGTACAAAATCTCCAGATAGCACTTGTGATATTACAACGAGCTCTTGTGCTATTACAAGTCACCATTATGTCTAATGGATTATCTCTAAAGGACAGTTGCAGTAAAAAAAATCTTGTATTTCTTCATAAGATATGTTCATTCTGGACCAGCTTTATGCCCCATTTTTCTCTCTGGAATGATGTCTTGATTTTGAAATAGAGGAAAAATTCAGTGAAGAATATGGTCTCTGTATCCCACCCTTATCAATTGTTAACATGATCTCTTTTTTTATTTTTTGGCAGTCTTGGGGAATGAACTCAGGTCCTGGCCACTGTCACTGAGCTGCTTCTTTGCACAATACTAGTACCCTATGCACAGCGTCACTTCTGGCTCTTTCTGTTTATGTGGTACTGAGTAATTGAACCCATGGCTTCATGCATGCTGGGCAAGCACTGTACCACTGAGCCACATTCCCAGCCACATGTTCTCTTTCTAAAATATGTCTTTTTATTTGTGTATTTATTTTTTATTTTGAGAATACTGTACAGAGGAGTTACAATTAAATGGACAAGGTAACGAGTACATTTCTCATCAAGCATTGTTGCCCCCTTGTTGTTTCTAACATGTTTACCTCTGTCCCATCTCTGAAGCCACTGCCACTGCTCTTGAATATATCCTCAGTTTTACTCCTACTTTTCATATCCTATAACTGCCGAATTATTTTCCACTCAACCCACGGAATTAGCTTTCATTTTCTTAAATTTCAGACCTCATTGGCTAAAATCAAACAATAACTCAACATTATCAGTGTCTGAAATTGAAGACACTTAGAATAATAAACAGTTTTTTCAATTTTTTTTCAGTTATACGCTTGAATTTTGGACCTTGGGCACTGTCCTTCAGCTCTTCAGCTCAAGGCGAGTCCTCTAACACTTGAGCCACAGTGCCACTTCCAGTTTTCTGAGTTTATTGGGGATAATAGTCTCTCAGCCTTTCCTGGCAGGGTTGGCTTTGAACTGACAGCCTCAGATCGCATCCTACTGAGTAGCTAGGATTACAGGAATGAGCCACCAGTTCCCATCTAATAAATAGCTTTTCATGTGTATCAGGTGATACACAACAACTCAGACCCTTGAGAAGTCTTTTATCTTCCAGTCTGGGCAGGATCTAAACCTACAATATACTCTGGTAGATAACAAAATTAAAGAGATTCTACAAATGTAATTAGTTCCCACAAGAGTTGGATATGAGTTATTTCCAAGGTGTGAGTGCAAATTAAGGGTTTTCTAGAGGTCAGAGACGTCAACAGAATGAATCAAGCAGTAAGGAGAATATGTTTGTCAAGAAAGTATAGGGGTGCTTAGGAGCTGACAACAGTGTTTGTATGATAGGTGACCAGAAAGCAGAAACCACAGTCTCACAACCACAGGACCTAAACCCAACCAAGCATCCTTTAATCTTGAAGAGATCCCCACATTACATGATAGACTATAGCTTTTTGGCCCCCTGTTAGAAACTGAGAAGCTGCTATAGACAAACTACACCCATACTACCAGCCCAAACTGCTAACCTAAAATAGTTGGTATTTGATGGACGCACAAATAAATTTGTGGTAATTTGCCACAGAACATGACAAAATAAATGCATCTCTCAGAGTGCTGGTGCCTCATACCTGTAATCCCAGCTACATAGGAGACTGAGATCTGAGGATCCAGATTCAAAGGGATCTCAAGTAGCAATATCTGTGATATTCATATTGCCAATAAATGACAAAAACCTGGAAATGGTGGTATGGCTTAAGAAGTAGGGAAACAGCCTTAAGGGAAAAGATAAGTAAAGCACAAGACCCTAAATAGAAACTCCAATACAAGCACTTACACACACACACACAAAAAAAAAAAAAAACACAAAAAAGAATAGAAAAATGAAAACATTTGTTGAAGACAACGTGGTATTTTCTGCGCTCTGTGTAAAACTCTAACATCTCTCAATTTTTTTCCTTGTGTGAAGTAATTTATTATATTTTATAACTCCAACATCAAGATATCTAACTACACAACTACACAAATGTGTTGGCCACACACTTTTCTATACATCATATTGTAATTGTTACTGCAAACAAAGTACCTTTTCTACTAATTTAATCTACTTAATTGCAGAAACTGGATTTGTATCTTAGTTGAAATTAAACTTAAACTTTTTAACTCATCAAAAGGGAAAAGTTATGCTATATCTTCAGGTACATTCGTATCTGTCACGTTTCCTACAAATGAAATTAGTAGATTGCATCACTTAAAATTCCTATATCCCAAATCAATACAAGACTCTGATTAAAACTAAAAAAATTAAAGTGTTTTCTATTCCTGTTTCATTTGGACAAATTATTAAAGAAACCTTTGGACTTCCATAGAGATATTATATCCAAAATTCATCTATACCATAGAAAAAAGTTCACAAAAGGTTATCTATAACTCACGTAGATGTTGCTCAATTCACCAGAGCAAAAGAACTATAAATTCTAACCTACATATATAAACATCCCATAATAATTTCTAGAAAATTCCATTTTTTCTTAGAAAAATGCTGGCTGCCAACAAACTCACTAATGGTGAGAAGAGAAAAAGAAGGTGTGCAATGGCTGACATTTTACAAAAGCCTTATTTACATGTGGGTACACAGAAAGCCATGCAATGTTCAGGTTTACCTGGAAAGAAAAGGAACTCATCATAATAAGAGAGAAAAACCCTTGGCAGGAACTAGACATAACTGCATTTTAGCCTCTTTGCTCATGCCTGGTGCTCTACCACTTGAACCACACTCCACTTTGGGCTTTTTAATCATGAATTGAACACAAGAGCATCATGATCTTTCCTTGCTTTGACCCTTGATCCACAGATCTCAACCTCCTGAAAAGCCAAAATTACAGGAATGAGCCTTCAATGCTGGCAATAGTGACAGACCAACGCACTGATTTCAAGCTCCAACACCAGCACAAAATCCAAAACCACAATCAAACTTGATAGCCAATAAATATACTAATGTTATATTAAACCAATATAATGAAAGGTGGAGAAATGTGAAGGACATCAGAAAATGATTATCATTATTAGCTTTATGATTTTTAAAAACTTAAAATTACTTTCTTAAAATGTAAAATAAGTACAGAAGACCCCTTGTACCAAGGTGTATGTTTCAAATTAGATAGCTGATGAAAACAAACTGAGAATGCTGAGGAAAACAAAGAATTTTAGAATTCAGTGATTACTACACAGAAAATATACCTGAGAATCTGTGCTTTGAAAAAGTTTCAATTAGGCTAAGTTAATGACACAAAAACATTGTTCTTCTCATTAATGCTCCTCATAAAACAGGTCTACTTTATTCTCTTTATCTAGGAATGGTCTGAATGTTTGATTCACTTTTCCCAAAATGAGACTAAAGACATTCAGCCTTACAAAACTCCAAATTTTGTATCTTAGTACTGAAATTAAGTATATCAAGTATCTTCTTTGTGTTGGGAGTATCATAGTAACTTTTAACTTGTTCTTTTATCTTTGAGGCTGGGGGGGTGTATTTTGACAAAAGAGGACAAGGAAACTCTGGAGGCTGAGATCTGAGGAACATGGTTGAAAACCAGCTCAAACAGGAAAAAGAGAGACTCTTGTCTCCAACTGAAAAACAAAAAGCTGAAAGATGTGGCTCAAGTGGGAAGGTGCTAACCTTGAGCAAGCAAAAACAAAAAGGGGTGGGGAGAGAGGAGAGCACCCAGGGCCAAACTTCAACCTCAAAGACTGTCACACATATACACACATAACTCTGACAACAATTCAAATTAACATCATCTGAACTGCCTAATGGGAAGTGTGCATGAGAATTTAAAAATATTTCCATTTTTAAGAAATACATTTTTAAAAAAGATATACATTAGCATTTTCAATTATGGTTAAAATTTTACATGGTTGCCAAGTTTCTGTGGCTCACACCTGTAATCCTAGCTACTCATGAGGCTGAGATATGAAATTGTGGTGCAAATACAGCCCATGCTGAAAAGTCCTTGAGACTCTTATCATCTGAAAGTTGGAAGTGGAGCTCTGGCTCAAGCGATAGAACACCAGCCTTGGGCTGAATCACTGAGAGACAGCGCCTAGGCCCAGAGTTCAATCCTCATGACCAAAATTCAATTTTTTTTTAATATGGTCAAAACACAGGTAAAAATTCTGGGAATATATTGGCTGGCATACTTCATTCTGCCTTAAGCAAAAGAACTTTGTCTTTGGATTTATTATAAGATGATTATTGCCATAGCATCACTTTAGCTCAAGTTATAGTGTTTGGCATAAAAGAGGAGGCTTTGTGGTCAACATATGAAAATTTATCTTAAATCATCAATACAACTGAATTGATCTCTTTTGTGGTGAAGTTCTTCACATCATTCAATGTTAAGTTGTCTAGGATGATACATACATTCACTCACAACCTTTCAAAAAATCTAAGCAGTCAGACTGAGCATGGTAGATAATGCTAATATGGAATGTAGTATGCAAGGTGGAAAAGGAGAAAACTGGGGGTAGCTTCAGACCACAGCAACTCACTTGGGTTGAACTTATTTCCCCGATGAGTTGATGTTGAAGGCATCACCACTAAGTTTCCAAGGTTATACTGTAGGGCAAGCCCTTCCCCTCAACAACTATATAGTGAGGGAAAGCCTGTCTTATCAGTTTCTACCAACATATCTGTTTCTAGATTATGACTGTATCTAACTAGATTCCTCAAAACCTAAAAATTTGAAACAGTCCAATACACTGGAATAAACCATTTTTTCTATCCTACACTCAGATGTAGGGATAATTTAAAAAGATGTTCAGGGGCTGGTTTATAGTTCATTGAGAGTTTTTGACTAGCTAATGAAACATCCTGGGTTCAATACTCATTAATACAAAAGGAGATACAAAATCAGCTTAAAGTCCAGAAAGTGGAAAGTAATTGAAGTAAAACTCCTGAAACAGGGACCAACTCTCCTGGTATGTGTTAAGAAAAGAAGAAGAAGAAAAGCCACCCCTGGCACCTGTCATAGCTACCAAGTGTGTTATACCTGGACCCATCAAATCTCAGGTAATCAAAACTGAAGAAACAAAACCATAAAGACTATGGTTTACTGCAGGGTATTGAAGGATGAGGGAGGGAAAATGGGGAGAAGGAACCCTGGTAATGGCAGCAACCATATAAGTAAAACAGTGAATGACATTATCTTGAGTAGAACTTGGAGAGATGCACATGGGACACAGGAGAAATTACATTGACACCCTACTGCACTACAAGTTAAAATGAACCTTTGCAAGCTAATACCTCAGTTTATGGACATATATATTCAGTCAGAATGTGTATACAGATATATGCACATAGTCCATATGCGCACACAGATCACATCCAAAAATAGGAAGAAAGTAATACCACAGTGGATAAACAGTTCAAACTGAACAGTGTGTTGGTCCCAGCTAATACGTCAGAACGTGGATTCTTTACCTCACTTCCTTGCATTCTTTGGATATGGTTATGATGTATATGGCTTGGAAGTTAACTAAAGATAACTACTGCTTGGCAGAGGAGCCTTATTTTTTATTATGGCAGCTTGCCATAATTGATCTCCCCTTCCTGGATGAATGATCAAATGATTAAATATTAATGATAGCATCCTTAAACATAAAGCCTGGCTGCGTTGACTGACATCTTCCTCCATGTAGCTCTCACCATTCAAGCATAACATATTTGGTAATACATTGTTAGGTTGAGTCTTGGTTGCCTTCATTCAGTCATCTTTATATATATCCAATGGATGTTTGATTTGTCTTTTGTTTTGTTGTTTGAGTTTTTGTTCACCCTTCCTGCTCCATGCCTCCATTTTCAAATGATTTATAACTGAAGTTAAGTAAAACATTAAGTCCTTAGAATTGTCCAAAGATGGAAGGAAATATTAATGTGAATGCACATACAAAAGAACCTTAATCCTCCTTTTGTTTCCTACAGGGAGAAGGCTGGTGAGGAGCTACTTACCTTGCAAGGTGGCATCTGGCCATGGTACCTGCACCTGGAATGACAGGGACCAGGAAAATGGAGAACTAGGAGGTAAAGAATAATAGGCCCTTGGGCAGGGAATTTTTGTAGGCCCTAGAACTGTGTTCAAGTCCCAGTTTTGGAACAACAAAGAGTTAAAGAAAAGAAAGGAAAAAAAACAGAAAGGAAAAGGAAAAAGAAGGACCTATTGCTTGAGTGCATTTTATACATTAACTATAACTATGCCTCATGGGTATGGGTGATATGAATCTGTTACCCCAGATGTGTCCCATTCTATCAATTGGTCTTCGCTATAAACCTCTTCCCAGGGCACCAGAGAGTTTTGCCCCTGCCAGGCGAATAGTTAGATGGAGTTTCTTTCCTTTAGTCTAGATTGTGGGGCATGGGGACTCTAACAAGCTGGGCTTACCCCCGACAGAGCACAGATGAGCATAGCACACAGCACATGGAGAGAGCCATACTGGAGAGCACTGTTTCCAGTTAAGTGGACCCAACCCCTCTTCTTGCTCCCCTATCCACTCCTCCACTCTGCTAGGTTCCTTGTCCATTACCTCACTTTCCCATCATACCACCACTGCCCCCATCAACTGGCCCATCGCCACCCTGTGTTTCCCCAGCCTAGCACGGTGGTAAGCTGTGCCTACTATAGGCTATGTGCCTAACTACCCCGTTCTGAATCAGTCCCCTTCTTGAGGTCAGACACCCCTCAAGAACCTACTCATTCTCCTGACCCTCCCCTCTCACAGCCACAACGTTTAGCTCCACCCCCACCTTTACGGCCCCACCCCTTCTAGCCCTAACCCTTATGGCCCCAGTGCTGTCCCGGTACTGCCTGCCCAAACCTCCGGTGGGAACACAGGAGTGGGAAGGGGAATGTGCATATGCCCATCACTTACTACATAATGCCTGGTGCCAGAATGTTCCAAACATGAGCTATGGCTGCTGCAGAGAAGGAAAGCTCAGGTCAGAGTCTTCCTCTCCTCCCTGCGTGGCTAAGCCTGGACAGCCACAGGGCTCTCTGGTTTCCCTGAGTTCACTGGTGGTTGTGGGGCTGGAGATGCAGTCCTCGCCTTCATCTCCTCAACCAGTGCTGTGCCTTCCTGAGGGATCTTTGGCTTCACTGTGTGGACCTCCAACTTTCTACGCAGTGTGGGCCCAGCTGCCAGCACTATACCATGATGAAACCGATTTTAAGAGGCCCCCTCCCTAAACCCCTCTATTTTCCATTTTCTTCTCTGTTCTCCTATGGGAGCCTCCCATCTCAGCGTGGTTTCAACTGAAATGTGCCATCCCCTCTTCCTGGGCCCCAAAATCCCTTCCCAGGCTCCTCCTTCTACCACCACCCGGCTCCCCCACCCCCTGCCCCTCAACACATGGGCCAACCCTGTCCTGTTCCCTGATCCTCCAGTGCCCCACAAACCTTTGTTGGGTTAGGGATGTTGGGACTCAGCTGCCAAAGACAATCCTAGAAGACCCAGTTTCAAGGATACCGGGCCCCACTCCCCCCAATATCCTCCTCTCCACCCCTGATGGTCTGAACCTAACTCTCAACTCGGCCCCTCCTCTCTCAGTGTAGGAAGATTCATCGGTGAGGGGAAGAACCTCCTCTATAGAAGGAAGATAGGGGCTTAGAGTTCACCCCCATCCCCTCTTGGTCATGCCTTCAGTAGTCACCGGTTGTTATGAAGCAACTTCCAGAGGCATTGCAGCTGTATGACATAAGTGGGTGCCCTTCCACTCTACCATTGAGGGAACAAATTGCTGGTGAGGGATTGAGTGCATGTATACATATGTTTACTGGAATGCATGCAGGTTGTGCCAGAGTGGCCAGACAGGTGCTACATTGGACCCAGGAGAAGGAAGGCCAGGTCTTGCAGACTGTCCTAAGGTGGAGCCAAGTTACCTGTTCTCCACTTTGTGGACTGCCATCTTGTTGGTTCCTCCCAGTAGTCCCATGTACTGTTATCCCAATTACCCCAATTTTGCGGCAAGTGCGCCTTCTTCCTCATTTCTGGGAAACAATTCCCGGGTGAGGTTTTGTGGGTATGTGATTGTAACTGTGCATTCCCAAGTTTGAGGTACACACATTTGCCTCTTCCTGTTAAATTGTGGTTCCAAGGGAAGGAAGACCATACACAGAGTATTTCAGGAGTCCCTTGCAGGCTATAGACTTCATTGCCCTGGGTTATGTGCTTAGAGCCTGCAATGATTCTGTCCTTCCAAACCAGTGCTTAACCTGCTACAGAGCATGATGAACAGCTTTTCCTTACTTTTTTAAAATACTGTATAGAGGGGTTACAATTACATGAGAAAGGTAATGAATACATTTCTTAAAAGCATTTTTGCGCCCTCCTATTTCCCCCTACCATCCCTTTCCTCTCATTTCCACAACTACAAATCCCCAGCCCCTGCCTAAATTGTAAAGATTATTTTTCAACATAGTGTTTTGTACAACTCATTGTTACAATGGGTCAACCTGTATCCCTATTTAAACATTGTGTTTTTACCCTTCCCCTCTCCAAATTATACCCACATCAAATAGAGTGAAAGGGGATATACCATGGAGGAGGGACATACAAAGCAACCAAAAAATCACATGGTACCTTATAGATACATTAGAAACAATAGCATTAAGAGAAGAAAAACAACTTGTTTCCCTATCTTGGGGTTCATTTCACTTAACTTCTTATCAGGTCATATGAACATAGCTTTTGATGTTTTCTACTTGTCCTACACATATACTAGTTATTGTAAATAAGGGAAACCATGGAAGCTATGTTTCTTTGGGCCTAGCTTAATTCACTTAATATAATTTTTTTCCCAAATGATTCCCTTTCCTAACAAATTGGGCTATGAGGGGCTGGGAAGGTGGCTCAGTGGTAGAGTGCTTGCCTTGCATTCTTGAGGCCCTGGGTTCGATTCCTCAGCAACACATAAGCAGAAAAAAAGCAGGAAGTGGCGTTATGGCTCAAGTGGTAGAGCGCTAGCCTTGAGCTAAAAAGCTGAGGTACAGCCCCCAGGTCCAGAGTTCAGGGGCATGACTGGACCCAAAAACAAAAACAAAAGCAACAACAACAACAAAAAAAAACAATTTGGGCTATGTCATTCTTCCTGATGGAGGCATAGGATTCCATTGTATACATATACCTCATTTTCTTGATCCATTCTTCTACTGAAGGGCACCTGGGCTGCTTCCATATCTTACCTATGGTAAAAAATGCTGTGATAGGGCTGGGAAGGGGCTCTGTGGTAGAGCACTTGCCTTACATGCATGAGGCCCTGGGTTTGATTCCTCAGTACCACATAAGCAAAAAGAAAAAAACCGGAAGTGGTGCTGTGGCTCAAGTGGTAGAGTGCTAGCCTTGAGTTGAATAGCCGAGGGGCAGTGCTCAGGCCCAGAGTTCAGGCCCCACGACTGGCAACCCCCCAAAAAATGTTCTGATAAATATCGTTGTGCTGCTAACCTTAGTATGGCCTTATATGTGATCGTTTGGGTAAATGCCCAAAAGTGGGATTGCTGGGTCTTAGGGGAGCACTATGTGGAGTCTTTTAAGGAGCCTCCGTGTTACTTTCTAAAGTGGTTGAACAAGTTTACAATCCCACCAACAATGAAGTAGGGTTCCCACCTGGGAACATCCACTCCAGAATCTGTTATTAGTGTTCTTTTTTATATTAATAAGTTTCTTAGATTGTGAAAATACAGTACAGAGGGGTAACAATGACATGAGCAAGGTAATGAGTACATTTCTTATCAAGCAATTTTGTCTCCTCCTTTGTTTCCCCTTACCATTCCTTTCCTACCATCTCTCCTCCGGGTCCTCCAAAGTTGTAAAGTTCGTTTTTAGAGATACCATCTTGTACACCACATTGTAGGAATGGATCCACCTATATCCCTATTTAAACAGTTTATTTAACCTTCCCATCCACAAATTTTACCAACATCAACTACAGGGAAAACAGGGTTTATACCATGGGGGAGGGAAATACAAAAAAAGAGAAATGATCTTATAAATATATTAGAAACAATAGCAAGAAAAACCGTTTGAGTCCTTATCTTGGGGTTCATTTAGCCTAACGTCAACTTGTCAGACGGCTTCTGCTTGTCTCAGACATATATTACTTGTTGCAAATAAGGGAAATCATGGGACCTATGTTTCTTTGGACCTGGCTTCCTTCACTTAATATAATTTTTTCCAAGTCTTTCAATTTCCTAAAAAATGAGGCAATTGTTGGAGGGAGTGTAAACTTGTTAAACCAGTTTGGAACGTAGTATTGAGGTTCCTCAGAAGACTCCACATAGAGCTTCCCTATGACCCAGCAATCCCACATTGGGCATTTACCTGAATGATCACAAACAAGACCATACTAAAGCTACCAGACCAAGTATGTTTATTGCAACATTATTTATCATAGCTAAGATATGGAACCAGCCAAGATGACCCTCAGTAGATGAATGGATCAAGAAAATGTGAATGGAATTCTATGCCTCCATCAGAGATCTTCATTATAGCAATTCTAACTGGGGTGAGGTGGAATCTCAATGTTGTTCTCATTTGCATTTCTTTTATGTCTAGAGAGGTTGAGTTTTTCTTCCTGTGTCAATTGGGCATTGTTATTTCCTCTTTAGAGAAGCTTCTCTTTAAGTCTTTAGGCCACTTATTTATCAGGCAATTGTTTCTTTTAGTATTTGTTGTTGGGCGATTTAATTATTTGAGCGCCAAGTATATTTTAGATATGAGATCCTTATCGGTTGTGTGGATAGTTAAGATCTTCTCCCAGTACATGGACTTCCTATTGATCTTGTTAGCTATGTGCTCTGCCATTTAGAATCTGTACAGCTTCATGCAATCCCATTTTTGCAACCTTTCTTTGATTTGTTGTGTTTCCGGATCTCTATTAAGAAAAATTTGACCTATGCCAGGAAGACCTAGGGTTTCTCCTATTCTGTATTTTAATTTTTTTAGTTTGTCTGCTCTGACTCCTAGGTCTTTGGTACATTTGGAGGTGATTCGCTTGCAGAGTGATATATTCAGATATAACTTTAGTTTTGTACAGGTGATTAACCAATTTTGCCATTTAGTGAGGATGCTGTCTTTCTTGCATTCTATTTTTTAGCTCCCTCATCGAAGATTAGGTGGCTAAAATTCTGTGTGTTCATTTCTGAATTTTCAATTCTATTCCATTGTTCCTGAGGTCTCTTCTTGTGCCACTACCACACTGTTATGATTACTATGGCTTTGTAGTAGAATTGGTAATTTGCTATTGATATTCTTCCAGCACTGTTTTATTCTGTTAAGGATTGTTTTTCCTATGCACACTATTTTATTGTTCCATATGAATTTTTGGATTACCTTTTCTATTCCCTTGAAGAATAAGGTTGGAATATTGACAGGTATCACATTGAATTTGTAGATACCCTTGGGAAGTATGGCCATTTTCACGATATTAATCCTTCTGATCCAGGAGCAAGGGAGGATTTCCACTTTTTAAGTTCTGTTTTGATTTCCTTTTTCAGGTTTATATAATTTTCATCTTAGTGGTCCTTCACTTTTTAAGTTAACTCCTAGGTATTTTATTTTTTGTGGGCTTATTACAAAGGAGTTGCTTTCTTAATTTCTGCTGTGCTCTACTCATTGTTGGCATACAGAAAAACCATTGAATTTTGAGGGTTAATTTTATACCCTGCTTCTTTGCCAAATTTTCGAAGCAGCTCAAGTAATTTGGGAGTAGAGGCCATGGGATTATTTAAATACAAGATTATATCATCTGCAAAGAGAGAGAGTTTTACTTTGTCTTTCACTATTTGGATACCTTTTATGTTTGCATCTTGTCTTATTGCTGTAGCTAGGCATTCTAATAATAAATTGAAGAGAAGTGGAGAGTGGACATCCTTGTCTTGTTCCTGAGTTAAGAGGAAATAGCTTTAGTTTTTCACCATTATGTATAATGCTTTCTCTCAGTTTGTCATATACAGCCTTTATTGTATTGAGGAATGTTCCACGGATTCCTAATTTTTCCAAAGCCTTCATCATAAAGAGGTGTTGAATCTTGTCAAATGCTTTTTCTGCATCTATTGAGATAACCATGTTATTCTTATCCTTGCCCTTATTGATGTGATGAATTACATTTATTGATTTGTGTATGTTGAACCTCCTTTCCATCCTTGAAATGAATAATCCTGTTTGATCGTGGTGTATGATATTTTTGATGAATTTTTGAAGTTGATTGGCCAAGATTATGTTGAGTAGTTTTGCATCGATGTTCATCAAATAGTAGGTCTATAGTTCTCTTTCTTTGATGAGTCCCTGCCTGGTTTTAGGATGAAGGTCATAATGGCTTTTTTTATTATAAAGGTACTCTACAGAGGGGTTACAATTACATGAGTAAGGTAATGAGTACATATCCTATCGAACATTGTTACCCCCTCCTTTGTTTTTACCCTATTATCACTTCCCTCCTTACCTCACAAACTCCTCCCTTCCCCCACACTCAAAGATATAAAGTTCATTTTCTTGTACATCTCATTGGTATAATGGTTAAACTTGTAACCTTATTTCAATATTTTAGTACTTTTCTTCCCCTTCCCAAATTTAAAAAAAATGTATATATAAGATGTAGGGTGTTGTACTAATCTTTCTTCACCTTGGGAACTCCCTGATTCCTCGTCCTAGTTGGCCCAGGTGCATATATCATCTGTCTTTGTTTTTTTTTCAAGGTAAGTGGTTCCTCTTCCTTCCTCAACTTTAGGAACACAATTTTAGCACAGGGGTTGTGGGGTGTGTCTTTGGCGTTAAGAGAACATCGTTTTCTTTCTCTTGCTGTCACTTACTGAACAAAAGATTTTATGTTGTAATATACACAAATTTGTTGATATTTTCCTATATATATATATATATATGTCCTTTGTGAAATAAATTTTCATTCTTAAAACACTCACTTAGTATTCCTTAAACGTCCATGGGATGCTTTCTACCTTTGTGTCCTTATTTGTTTTTAGGAATTGTTTGCAAAGGCTTTAAGTCATGGTATACTTGGTATTTATTCATATAGATAGCTAGCTATCCTAGTGGCTGTTTATTGCATAATCTAGTGTCTGATATCAAGTTCCCACTTAGGTTTGGTCCTTATTTCTCTACTATTTTCTTATTGCGTTTCTTCACCTTTAATATCAGACTGTCTTGATTACTATGCTTCAGTGTGACAAATCTTCATTTCAGGTGGGATGTGTCCCCACTTGTTCTTCCTCATTCTTTGCGTCTTTGATCTTTCACAATCCCTCCCCTCCTCTAGTGTTGGAGACCAAACCCAGGTCTTCTGCATGGATGCCAAGTTCTCTACAAGTGAGCTACATGCCCACCCAGCTCTTAATTATTTGAAACAGCAGTCACTGGGTCCATGTGGGGATTTTTTAAGTTTCCCTCTAGAATTACGGTCTCTTTACTTACGATCCCTGACTTTGGTCACAGAATAAGAATTTCCAGAGAAATCACCATGGCAAGAAAAGTTGGCATAGTTTTATTGAGTAAGCAAGCAAACAATCAGCAGCGGACAGACAGAGGCACAGTCAGTATGTGGGTGCTGTCACAGAGAGAAGCATAGAGCTGTTTGACATCAGGGGAGTTTTTCTGAAAAAGCAAGGTCTGTCATAAAGTCATGCAGATGCTTTGCTTTTTGTCATTCCTGGTGTTACACCTTTTGAGTTCTTGATTATGTATTTGGTGACTCACTCTTTAGTATATTTCTTCTAGGAAAAAAACACATTTTGCCATACAACAGATATTTGTCCTTAAGATGAGGAATGCATCCTCTTGATTCTCAGGCTGTATTTAGAAGCAAAGAAGATGTGCTTGCATGTTTCTAAATGTCTTGTTTCTTTTTGAGTTCCTGTCTACCATTCCTCAAGGCTTATTTCTCCTAACTGAGGATGCCTCCAATCTATACAAATTGCTGTGAATACTTATCATAGTATTGCATTGAATGTATAGATAGTTTTGATGGAAATTAATACCTACTTGATGCTGTGTATTACTGTTCACAATTGAGCCATGGTTCTCCTTTTAGCTCTATTTCAATTATTTTTGCAAGTTTTAATTTTCTTTACAACGTATGATGTGTTTTTGTTAGATAGTTCTTTGTGTGCTTTTATTGGGTTGTTTTGGTATGAACAACACTGGGGATTGAACTCATACCTCGTTTATGGGAAGAAAGCACTCTACCACCTAAGTCACAATCACCTATGGAAGTTTGTTGTTTGTTTGTTTTTTTTTTTTCTTGGTCATGGGGCTTTAACTCTGGGCCTGGGTGCTATTCCTCAGCTCTTCATCTCAAGGCTAGACCCCTACCACTTTAGCTACAGTGCCACTTCCAATTTTCTGTGTGGTTATTTGGAGATAAGAGTCTCATGGGCTTTTCCTTCCCAGGCTGGAGTTGAACCACAGTCCTCAGATCTCAGCTTCTGAGTAGCTAGGATTGCATGTGTGAGCCACTGACACCCGGATATGGTAGTTTTTTTTAATAATTGAAATTATTTATTTTTTGTCCTAATTTAATTTAATATTTTTATCTCTTTTTTCATCACATGGAATTGAGTATAGGATAATTTATATGTATGTATGTGCATGCTTTTGTGTACATATGTGCTAATACTGAGGCTTGAATTTCCTTAAATTTTTTCAAGCAAGGTTGGCACTACACCACTTAAACCACACTTTCAGGGATTTTTTGCTGCTTAATTGAAGGTAAGAATCACGGATTGGCTACTTTGAAGGATTAGTTGTGCGATGAGAGTTCGGAGCCAGACTGTGCAGTCTCCTTCCCTCTTCCCTCTAATAAACTACTCAGGAAAAGCTGCAAGTGTCATTGTGACTCAAGAGGTAGAGCATTAGATTTAATGAAAAGCAACTCATATGCAGTGCATAGGCCTGAATTTCAACCCCGGGGCCAGCGGGTTAAAAAAATAACAAACTCTGAATTGTCTGACCAGTCTAGCTTTAAACCATCATCCTATAGATCTTAGCCTCTGAAGTAGCTGGGATTACAGGTATGAGCCTTTAGTAATAGTAATAGTTTTCTAATATTATTATTGACAGATGCTTTAAAAAACACATGGCTAACAGTGTCTCATGTTTATAATCCTTGATATTATGGAGGGTGAGACATAAGATCCTCGGTTTGAAGTTGGGATCAATTACAGAATGTTTGAGACTTATCTCCAACTAACAACCAAAAGGTTGTATGTAGAACTGTGGCCCAAATTTTAGAGTCATAGCCTTGATCAGAAAAATCTCAGAGACAGTGCTCAGGTAATGAGTGCAAGTCCCAAGACCAGCACAAAAAATTAAAATAAATAGAACACAAAATAATCCCAGGTATGGCTAGTGACAGTTTGCATATTTTTCCAACAAATTATGTACCAACAGTCAGATGAAACTTCTGCTTATAAATCTGCACTAATTATATTTAAACAATTATTACACTCTTTCATTTAGGAAGTTAGCCAAGAATTAATGCCAGTTGAAGAGAAATTGTATGTGATTACGACTTCAGCAACAATGCATTTTTTTTACTTTTTAAAAGTGTCACCTATTTATCACCTTTCAAATATATATATATATATATATATATATAAAACATTATTAAATTAATTTCAGCTAAATATTAACTTCACTGTCCTCTAAATTTAAGTGTTGAACTAAATTTTATATCAGAGTGAATTGTATAAACATTAGGGAAATAACTGAGGCAATGAAAAGGGGAGCAAATTGGATTGAGACTGGCTACCAAGGTAGGTCTTCAAGAGGCCAG
>NW_024872298.1:0-31805 GCF_019054845.1 Dipodomys spectabilis | reverse complement strand
AAAGGTCCATTTCTGCCAAGTTCTCAAACTTATTAGCATAAAGTTTTGAGAAGTTATTCCTTTAAAGTGTTCTGAATCTTGATTGTTTCCGTGCTGATGTTTCCATTCTCATCTCCGAGTTTATTCATTTGGGTGTGTTCTCTTTTTCTGATAAGATTTGCTAAGGGTCTGTAAATTTTGTTAATTTTTTCGAAGAACCAACTCTTTGTTTTGTTGATTCTTACTATAGTTTATTTGGATTCTAATTCATTTAATTCTCATTTAATTTTAATTATTTCTTTCTGTCTACTGGATTGGGGTTTATCTTGCTGCTCTTTGTCAAGGAGGCTCAGAAGTCTCATGAAATTGTTGGTTTCAGATCTCTCTAATTTGTTGATGTAGGAATTCAGAGCTATAAACATGCCTCTGAGGACTTCCTGTCCTATGTCCCAGAGGCGCTGGTAATTTTGTGCTTGTTTTTGTTGAATAGCATAAACATTTGAATTTCCTTTCTGATCTTTTCCATGATCCACTCATGATTCAGCAGTGTGTTGTTCAGCCTCCATGTGTTACAGGACTATCTTTGGTGGCTTTTGTTGTTGAGTTTTAATTTTATTCCCTTGTGGTCCAAGAGAATGCAAGGTATAACTTCAATGTTTCTGAATTTGGACACGTTTGCTTTGTGGCCTAAATGTGGTCTATTTTAGAAAACGTTCCTTGTGCTGCTGAGAAAAACGTATATTCTGATGCTGCTGGGTGAAATATTCGTTAGATGTCTGTTAAATCTAGTTGATCTATGCAGTTGTTTATATCTGCAGTTTCTCTGTTGAGTTTTTGCCAAGTTGATCTATCTAGTGGGAAGAATGGTGGGTTAAAATCCCCAACTATTGATGTCTTTGGATCTATGTGGGATTTGAGGGAATGTAGTGTTTCTTGGAAAATTTGGGTGCTCCGTTGTTTGGCGAATAGATATTAAGAATTGTAGTATCCTTCTGAAGGAGAGATCTCTTAATTAGTATGTAGCGACCTTCTTTTTCTCTTCTCACAAATTTTAATTTGAAGTCTATTTTATCTGATTATAGGATTGCAACTCCCTCCTGTTTATGGGGGCCATTTGCTTGGTAGATTTTGTTCCAGCTTTTAACATTGAAAATGTGTTTGTTTTTATGGGCAAGATGTGACTCCTGAAGGCACCAGATAGAAGGACCTTGTTTTTTAATCCAACTAGACAGTCTATGTCACTTCATTGGACAGTTGAGTCTGTTAATGTTAAGAGATAGGACTGAGAGTTATTTGGGAGTTCCTGCAATGATATCAATCTTCTTGGGGGCTGTGAAAACTGGGTTCTTCCTATGGTTCTTGGATTCTCAGTTTGGGTGCAGTTTCTTGACCCTTATTGTGGTCTTGTTGGTTTTCTATGTGTAGAACATCATTAAGAATCTTGTGTAGGGCTGGTTTGGTGGAGATGTATTGTTTCAATTTTTCTTTGCTATGGAAGGTTTTTATTTGGCCTTCAGTTATGAAGGAGAGTTTAGCTGGATACAGTATTCTCGGTTGATAGTTGTTTGTTTTTAGGGCATGGCATATACCATTCAAGGCTCTTTTTGCTTTGATTGTCACTTCTGAGAAATCTGAGGTGATTCTAATTGGTTTCCCTTTATAGGTGATTAATCTTTTCTCCTTGACAGCTTTAAGGGTCTTTTCCTTGGTCTGAGTTGATCCTGTGTGGATTATAATGTGATGGTGAGATGTCATATTCTGGTCTGGTCTATTTGGAGTTCTAAAAGCTTCTTGTATTTGAATAGGCCTATCTTTTTGCATGTTTGGGAAGTTCTCTGCTAGGATCCTGTTAAACAAATTTTCTAGACCATTAACTTCTGTTTCTAGGTGCTCCTCTACACCCATTATCCTTAGATTAGGCCTTCTGATGGTGTTTTTCAAGTGTTGGATAGACCTCTCATATTTCTTGGATTTCTCTTGGATGGTTGTATTTTCTTTCTCTACAATGTCTAGGCTGTCTTCAATCCCCAAGATTCGATCTTCTGCATGGTCTAACCTGCTGTCGAGACTTTCTACTTTGTTTTTTATTTCTTTTCCTTCTAGTTGATCAGCTTTGATGGCTTCAAATTCTTTGTTGAAGCTTTTTTTTAGATCTTGTATGAAATTCTTTACTTACTTAATTTGGTGTTCACTGTTTATTCTCAAATCACTTAGTTGATTGGTTATGGTTTCCTTGGACTCCCATTCCTTCTGTTGGGTTCCATTCAGCATTCCCTTTGTGGTCTCCCTGACTTCCTTCAGCTCTTTGTTAATGGATTCCATGAATGCCTTTAATGATCTTTGTGTATTTTCATCCTGCTCTCTCAATTCCTATATTACTCTTTGATTAGCTTCCTCCCGTTCTTGAGATTCTTATAGTTCTCTTTGAGTGTTCTTACGCTGCTGTGTTAAGTGTGTACACAATGGGGGATAAGGTCTAATAATCAACTACGGGTTTATCTGAGGATGTGCAGAAAAGCAATTAAGTCACATAAAGAATGAAAGAGAAGAACAGGTGAAAAGGATAAGAAAGAAAGAAAAAAAGATCAGAAGTTCAGTATAGCTAAACAAAAATCAAGACAAAACATTAAAAAAAAAAAGAGGAATAAAAATGCACACACACTTATACACCTAAAATAAAATTCTAAGAGGAAAAAAAAATTACTAGAAAACAATTTTTTTCAAAAAAGGTAAAAATTAAATTTAAAAAAAAAAACATTTTTAGAAAAAAATTTTTTATAAGAGATACAACAGACCAAGATGGCGACGGGGCAGTAGGGAAACGCCACAGCTCTCTCCAACCAAAAAGAGAGTTCGAGGTCCAACGCTTAATCTCCCCAAGAGACCGACAACAACAAAAAGATGAACACTCAGAGAAAAACCAGAGGTGGAAAATAACAAAAGAAGAAAGAGAGGAAAAGAAGAAATTGAGAACAGAGAAGAGCGAAGACCCCTCCCCCAACCTTACTGGCCGCGCGGCAGTGTGCCAAGCCGCCGGCCAGCTGGCCCGGCGGGGGCTGCCGGAGCCACAGAGACACAGGGGGCTGCTTGCAGATCACCAGGTACCGGATTGCAGAACAGCGGATCACCAGGAACAGAGAAACCTACCAGCCGGGAGTCTCCACGAGGATCCTACCCCCACCCCTCACTCTCCACCGGAGCGGAGAGGCTCCATCCCGCCAAAGCCGCCCGGCACCAGCAGTGCGACAAAGGGACCTGTCGGCAGACCACCCGGCCAATCTTGATCGCAACTACCCGGCGGGGGCCGCCCAACCCAGCCCGCAACCACCCCAACTGAACTCGGATTGCAACAACAACTGACGACCTACAGGGTGAGTACCCCACAGGGGACAGTCAATCCATCAAGGGAGACCAGAGCTGGAGGGAATCCCCAGACCCTGACCTAGACTCCCTACCCCAACACCCGGACCACAGGACCCACTAAAACTGGGAACTGTTCGAGAGCTCCACCAGCCGGTGGAGCACACTCTGCTGGCCAGGCCAGAGCAAGAGCGCCCCTGGAAGGGAGCTTAAATGCTCAAGCCAGGAACAGTGCCCCTGGGTCAAGACTACCAACAGTAGAAGAAATTTGAACTGTGTCCTCCAGGCTGCATAACCAAGGTGGTATACACATTAGCACAGGCCTAACGAGCGCGCTCCAGGCTGGGGCCGGAACCAGGCCAGGGGACCGGCGCCTGAACAAAGCAAAAAGGGTCAGAAGTGGGGCTGTGGCTCAAATGGTAGGGTGCCAGCCCTGAGCTGAAGAGCTGAGGGACAGCACCCAAACCTAGAGTTCAAGCCCACAACCAGCCCAAAACAAACAAACAAAAACACATCAGGAGCCCATAGCAGACTCCAGTATTTGGGAGAGTGCATCCAGAGCATCTGATCTTCCCAAGAGCACCCGCAGGAGCAAACACAAGCAGTCTAGGCTGCTCAACCCTTCCAAAGGCGGGAATTGCTACAGCAGAGAGCTGAGAATCCTAAGTGAATAGCAGCTGGAAATAGGCTCCCAACAGAATCCAGATCAGGCACAGACTCTCTCTACCAATACAGAATCAGCAACCAAGCAAAGACAGACACACCAAAACAAGATTGAAGAGCAGTCTCCTGAACCCCCAAGCGAAAATCACAGAGAAAAATCACAAGGTTTACCACTACCCAGGACAGCAAGCTCAACTCAAAAGCCAGCAGCCACGCAGGGGAGAGCCCCAGTGGGAGCAAAGCAGGAATGGAGGACAAAAACTACATCCAAGGGTTGCTGGAGGCAATGACTCAAGAAATAAAGCGAGAAATGGATCAGAAATTGAAAGAGCACAAGGATGAACTATCAAAAGATATACAGGATATCAAACAAAAATTGGATGCAAAAATAGAAGCTGCACAAACCTCAGTAAGAAGTGAGATAAACGCCAAATTAGAGGTAATGCATACTGATCTCACCTCACTGAGAGGTGAGATCAGTACTCTGAGAACCAACATTGAATCCATAAAGGGATCCATTTCCACCATGCAAACCACAATAGAAGCCACGGTCAACAGAGTGAATGAAATGGAAGGTAGAGTGTCAGATACAGAAGACAGAATACACCAACTGGACCAAAAAGTGACAGATATGGAAAAATCACTCAAATTAAACCAAAGGGAAATTCAAGAGCAAGCAGATAATGCTAAAAAATTTAACCTTCGCATAATCGGGGTGGACGAAGGTGAGGAATTCCAGAGCAAGGGAATGCAACACCTATTTAACAAGATAGTCAATGAAAATTTTCCCCACCTCAAAAACGACCATCTTAACTACATCACAAAAGCTTATCGAACACCCAACAAGCAAGATCCCAGGAGAAACACTTCTAGGCACATAATAGTAACAATGATGGATCTGAATAATAAGGAAACAATCCTGCATGCAGCAAAAATGAAGAAGGAGCTATACTACAACGGGAAAAAAATTAGAATCACTGCAGATCTCTCCACACAAACAATGAATGCAAGAAAAGCCTGGGAAAGCACCATACGAGCCCTGAGAGCCAATAACTGCCAACCCAGACTGATATACCCGGCAAAGCTAGCATTCACATTCGATGGAGAACTGAAAACTTTTAATAGCAAAGAAAAACTAAATGAATACATAAACATTAAGCCAGCATTACAAAGAATTCTAAGAGGGGGGACACAACCTGAAGAAAGCAACCAGGAACTGGGACCTGCCCCAAACAGGCATTACTCAAAGTCTAACTGAGCAAGCACAGGAGGAAAGGAAAGAAGAAAAACTTAGGAAAACGGAATGGCAGGGACAACAATGCATCTCTCTATACTTTCTCTTAATATAAATGGGCTGAATTCGCCAATTAAAAGAAAACGAACTGAGGACTGGATCAGAAAACAAGACCCATCCATCTGTTGCCTTCAGGAGACCCACCTCTCAGCCAAACACACAAACAAACTCAGAGTGAAGGGGTGGAAAAGGATCTACCAATCAAATTCCCCCAATAAGAAAGCAGGTGTAGCTATCCTGTTATCTGACAAAATAAACTTTTCATTAAAATCAGTACAGAAAGACAAGGACGGACACTACATATTAATAAAGGGAACAATCCAAGAGGAGGATATAACCATCATCAACTTATATGCCCCAAATATTGGTGCACCCAGATATGTTAAACAAATGCTCTCAAACTTACAGAATAAAATAGATCCCAATACGATAATACTAGGAGACTTTAACACGCCACTCTCACCAAAGGACAGGTCTACCAACCAGAGGATTGGCAAAGAAGCTACCGAATTAAGTGAGGCCATACTTCAAGCGGAATTAACTGACATCTACCGAGTATTTCACCCTAAAACAACACAGTACACATTCTTCTCAGCAGCTCATGGAACTTTCTCCAAAATAGACCATATCATAGTCCATTCAAGGAACTTAAGCAAATACAAAGGGATCGACATAATCCCCTGTATCCTATCTGACCACAGTGGAATCAAGCTAGCTCTCAATAACAAAGCATACCGCAGAAATTTCTCTAATACATGGAAATTGAACAGCACACTCCTTAACAAGGCCTGGGTAACAGAAGAGATCAGAGAAGAAATAAAGCATTTCCTACAACTCAATGAAAATGAAAACACCTCACAAAGAAACTTGTGGGACACAGCAAAAGCAGTCCTGAGGGGCAAATTTATTGCCCTCAGTGCCCACATCAAGAGAATGGAGACAGACCAAGTAAATAATCTCATGTTGCAACTAAAACAGCTAGAAAAACAAGAAAAAATGGGACCTAAAGCTACTAGACGAAGCCAGATAACCAAATTGAGAGTAGAGATTAACCAATTAGAAAATCAGAAAACCATAACCAAAATAAACCAAACAAAAAGCTGGTTCTTTGAAAAAATAAACAAAATTGATGGCCCGTTGGCAAGATTAATTAAAAAAAGAAGAGAGGAAACCCATATTAATAGGATTAGGGATGCCACGGGAAACATCACAACACGTACCCAAGATATCCAAACAATTCTAACAGACTATTTTCAAAAGCTATACTCTCTAAAGGAAGAAAATCTGGCGGAAATGGATGCATTTTTAGAGAAATACAAGTTACCCAAACTGAGCAAAGAAGAAGTTAACCAATTAAATAAGCCAATATCCTATAATGAGATACAGGAAGCTATCAAAAGTCTTCCAACAAAAAAAAGCCCAGGACCAGATGGATTCACAGCAGAATTCTATAAGACCTTTAAACAAGAACTAATACCCATACTCCTCAAGCTCTTCAGAGAAACAGAGAAGGAGGGAGCTATCGCAAACTCATTCTACGAAGCCAATATCACACTCATCCCCAAACCAGGCAAAGACCCAACCAAAAAGGAGAATTACAGGCCAATCTCCTTGATGAACACAGATGCAAAGATCCTTAACAAGATTCTAGCTAACAGAATCCAGAAACACATAAAAAAAAATAATACACTATGATCAGGTAGGCTTCATCCCAGAGACACAGGGATGGTTTAACATACGTAAGTCAATAAGTGTAATCCAGCATATCAACAGAGCCAAGGTCAAGAATCACATGATTATCGCCACAGATGCAGAAAAGGCCTTTGATAAAATTCAACATTCATTCATGCTAAAAGCTCTGGAGAAAATAGGAATAGAAGGAACATTTCTAAAAACAATAAAAGCCATATATGACAGACCAATAGCCAATATTATACTTAATGGGGAAAAGCTACAACCAATCCTCCTAAAAACAGGAACAAGGCAAGGATGCCCACTGTCTCCACTCCTCTTCAACATAGTCCTAGAACCCTTAGGAAGGGCAATAAGGCAAGAAAAAGACATTAAAGGGATCCGCATAGGGAAAGAAGAAGTTAAACTATCCCTTTTTGCAGACGACATGATACTATACCTCCACGATCCCAAAAACTCCATCCCCAAACTTTTAGAAATCATAAGTCACTTCGGCAAAATAGCAGGATACAAAATAAACCCACAAAAATCAGTTGCCTTCCTATACACTGATAACGCACAGGAAGAGAGGGAAATAAAGGGAGCAACCCCATTCACAATAACCTCCCAAAAATAAAATATTTAGGAATTAACCTAACCAAAGATGTAAAAGAACTATTTAATGAGAACTATAAAAAGTTAAAGAAAGAAATTGCAGAAGACACTAGGAAATGGAAAGACCTCCCATGCTCCTGGATAGGCTGACTTAATATAGTAAAGATGGTGATACTTCCAAAACTAATATACAAATTCAATGCAATTCCTATTAAAATCCCAATGACGTACATCACTGAAATACAGAAAACAGTCCAAAAATTTATATGGAACAACAAAAGACCTAGAATAGCCAAAACAATTCTAGGGGATAAAGACAATATGGGAGGGCTATCCATGCCGAACTTCAAACTCTACTACAGAGCTATAATAACAAAGACAGCATGGTACTGGCACAAAAACAGACCCGAAGACCAATGGAACAGAATAGAAGATCCAGATATAAATCCACAGGCCTACAGCCAGCTGATATTCGACAAAGGAGCCAAAGACATACAATGGAAGAAACACAGCCTCTTCAACCGCTGGTGCTGGGAAAACTGGGCAGCCACATGCAGAAAACTAAAAGTGGACCCCAGCCTATCACCATGCACCAACATCAACTCAAAATGGATTAAAGACCTTAACATTAAACCTGAATCTCTGAAACTACTGCAGGACAGAGTAGGAGAGACACTTGAACTAATAGGCACAAGAAGGAACTTCCTGAACAGAGTCCCAGGGTCACAACAAGTTAGAGAGAGACTCGACAAATGGGACTACCTTAAAATAAAAAGCTTCTGCACAGCTAAATCTATCGCAACTAAGCTAGAAAGACAACCAACTAATTGGGAAAAAATATTTACCAGCAATATATCAGACAAGGGGTTAACATCCTGTATATAAAGGGAACTCAAGAAACTAATCCCTCCCAAACCTAACAAACCAATTACTAAATGGGCAAGGGAACTAAAGAGGGATTCTCAAATGAAGAAATAAAAATGGCAAAGAAACACATGAGGAAATGTTCATCATCCCTGGTGGTGAAGGAAATGCAAATAAAGACAACCCTGAGATACCACCTTACCCCAGTCAGAATGTCCCACATCCACAAATCAGCCAACGACAAATGCTGGAGGGGATGTGGAGAAAGAGGAACCCTATTACACTGCTGGTGGGAATGTACACTTATACAACCACTTTGGAAAGCAGTCTGGAGGGTCCTTAGAAAGCTAAAGATTGACCTCCCTTATGACCCAGTCATACCACTTCTAGGCATCTACCCTGAACAACAGGAACCAATATACAAGGACACGTGCACCTCCATGTTTATTGCAGCACTGTTCGCAATAGCTAGGATATGGAAACAACCTAGATGCCCCACCACAGATGAATGGATCCAAAAATTGTGGTATCTATACACAATGGAATATTATGCAGCCATTAGAAATGACAAAATAATGGCATTTGCAGGGAAATGGATGGAGCTAGAAGGAATCATGTTGAGCGAGGTAAATCCAAGAATGAAGAGACAAACGGTACATGGTCTCCCTGATAAGTGGATGCTAAATCCAAAAGGTTAGGTGATACGACAAAACTAACAGGATATAAGAAACAAAGAACTCCCGCTCATCTGGTTGAACCACTACTAAATACCCCATGCTGCTGATCACAAATATGGTATATAACATGTGAACACTGTTATATATTACAGACTGTGGTAGACAATTTGCTCCAGGGAAGTTAGAATGAACTTGTGACTTTGAAATTATGTAATCATTTAACCACAATCAAAAAAAAAAAAAGAACCTCGGGGAAGGGAGGGAGGGAGGGGATGATAGGGGGAAAACAATGGAGGGGGTAACAATGTTCAAGAGGAAGTGTACTCATTACCTCACTCATGTAACTGTAACCCTCTGTATAGTAGCTTTACAAAAAAAAAAAAAAGAGAAAAAAAAAAAGATACAACAACAACAAAAAATCTTCTTTGATTTTTTGGAGATGGGTGGGTAAAATCCTGTGTCTCCCTTGTGTCCATAACCAGCCTCTTGTTGGGGTCTCTGGTCTGCTTGTGTTCCTGTGACTTGGTTGGTTACTTAATCAGTTTCTTTGAACAGGCAGAAAAATGCTCTGCGATCCTCCTCCCAGGTGAGTTCAGTGGGTGGAAGATGGCTTTTCCTCGAGTTTGGAGATGCTGTGATGATGCTAGGTTCTGGGTAGAATTGAGGCCTTTCAGCAAGCATTAGCTTTTCCTGAGGGCTGGTTTGTGAGAAACTCATAGAATCCAGCCTGGAGCCATTCTCAGGGTTTCTGTTTACTGAATTTCAGTTGATTGTCGAGGCTGCTAAAGGGAGGGGCAGCCTCTGGCTCTGATTACCAGGTGAAGAAAGCCACTCCTGGTGCTGGCACCCGAGCTAGGTGACTTTTCCCTGGGTGGAGTTGAGTCTGGCAGGTGAGGTAAGGCTCTTGTGACCTGCTAGATGACCCTAGATTTATTCCAGGGCCTGAGTTGGAGCTAGAAGCTCCTCCGAGCTTTGTCAGTATCCAAGATGGAGATCTCCGGTACTGGGGGTTGGGAGGGGTGGCCTTCCCTCCTCTGCTCCCTGCGAAGGAGTGAGGACATCAGGCTTCTACTCACGCCGAGCCTTGGTTCCTGGGTCGTCTCTGGTCTGCGAACTGCAGGATATAGATGTCTGCTCCTTGTCGGTTCTTGTTGGTGTTGAGTGGAATCCACTCGCCCACCACGTCTGGCTCCTTCATCCCGGACTCTCTGTGATTCAGGTATCACGCCTGCTGTCGCTTCTGCCACTGCTGCCGCGGCTGTGGTGGCTGCGGGCAAGTGCCCAGGGCTGTCTCCTTGTCTGTATTTTCTCTCTCTGGCCTCACTCTCTGTCCTGTGAAGGCACACTTGTTGTGATTCTCTGGCTTAGGACTGTTCCCTGGAACTCTAAAACTGCTTTCTATGCCAGAGCTTGTTTAGCCTACAGCTTCTCTTCCGCCATCTTCCTGGAACTTCCTGGCAGTTTATTCTTAATGCAAGAATTACAATCACAATTCACCAAACAACAGAGCACCCAAATTTATGCAAGAAACACTATTTTCCCTCAAATCACAATAGCTCCAAAGACTTGAATTGTTGGGGACGTTAACACACCACTTTCCCCACAAGACAGATAAACTCAGAAAAACTCAACAGAGAAAACACAGATCTGAACAACTGCATAGATCAACTAGATTTAACAGACATCTATGGAATATTCCAACCAACAGCATCAGAATATACGTTTTTCTCAGCAACACAAGGAATACTTTCCAAAATAGAACACATTTTAGGCCACAAAGCAAACTTGTCCAAATTCAGAAACATTGAAGTTATACCTTGCATTCTCTCAGACCACAAGGGAATAAAATTAGAACTCAACACCGAAAGCCACCAGAGATAGTCCACTAACACATGAAGGCTGAAAAACACACTGCTGAATCACGAGTGGGTCATAGAAAAGAACAGAATGGAAATTCATATATTCATGATATTCAACAAAAATGAACACACAAATTACCAACTTCTCTGGGACACAGCAAAGGCAATACTCAGGGGCAAGTTTATAGCTCTGAATTCTTACATGAACAAATTGGAGAGATTTGAAACCAACAATTTCATGAGACATCTGAGCCTCCTTGAAAAAGAGGAGCAAGATAAACCCCAATCCAGTAGACAGAAAGAAATAATTAAAATTAAAGCAGAATTAAATGAATTAGAATCCAAAAAATATAGAAAGAATCAACAAATCAAAGAGTTGCTTGTTCAAAAAAATTAGTAAAATTGACAGGCCCTTAGCAAACCTTATCAGAAAAAGAAGAGAACACACCCAAATAAATAAACGCAGAGATGAGAATGGAAACATCACCACAGAAAAAAACAAGATACAGAACATTATAAGGGAATACTTCTCAAAACTTAATGCTAATAATTTTGAAAACTTAGCAGAAATGGAACTTTTCCTAGCAAATACTGACATGCCAAAAATAAACCAAGATGAGTTAAACCATTTTAACAGGCCCATATCAAGCATTGACATAGAAACAGCAATAAGAGACTTCCCATGTAAGAAAAGCCCAGGACCAGATGGTTTTACAGGGGAATTTTACAAGGCCTTCAAAACAGAGCCCAGAGCCCACACCAATACTTCTCCAACTCTTCAATAAATTGAAAGAGAAAGTTCACTACTGAAATCATTCTATGAAGCTATGATAGCCCTCATCCCAAAACCAGGCAGGGACTCATCAAAGAAAGAGAACTATAGACCCATTTCTTTGATGATCATTGATGCAAAACCTCTCAACAAAATTTTGACCAATCGACTTCAACAATTCATCCAAAAAAATATCATACACCACGATGAAATAGGTTTCATTTCAGGGATGCAAAGCTGGTTCAGTATACACAAATCAGTTAATTCATCACATCAACAAGAGCAAGGATAAGAAACATATGGTTATCTCAATAGATGCAGAAAAAGCATTTGACAAAATCCAATATCCATTCATGATGAAGGTTTTGGAAAAATTAGGAATCCATGAAACATTCCTCAATACAATAAAGGCTGTATTTCACAAACCTACAGCCACCATTATACTTAATGGTGAAAAACTAAAGCCATTTCCTTTTAACTCAGGAAGGAGGCAAGGACGTCTCCTCTCCACTTCTCTTCAATCTAGTATTAGAATGCCTAGCTACAACAATACGACAAGATGAAAACATAAAGGGGATCCAAATAGGGAAAGAAGTAAAACTCTCCCTCTTTGCAGATGACATGATATTGTATGTAAAAAATGCCAAAGACTGTACTCCAAAATTACTCAAGCTGATTCAAAACTTTGTCAAAGTAGCTGGGTATAAAATTAACCCTCAAAAATCCATGGCTTTTCTGTATGCCAACAATGAGAAAAGTGTGGCTGAAATTAGGAAAGCAATTCCATTCATAATAGCCCCACAAAAAATAAAATACCTAGGAATTAACTTAACCAAAGAAGTGAAGGACCTCAATGATGTAAACTTTAAAAGCTTGAAAAAGGAAATCAAAACAGAACTTAGAAGTGCAAAAACTCCCATGCTCCTGGATTGGAAAGATCAACATCTTGAAAATGGCAATACTTCCCAAGGCTATCTACAAATTCAATGCGAAACCTATCAATATTCCAACCTCATTCTTCAAAGAAATAGAAGAGGCAATCCAAAAAGTCATATGGAACAATAAAAGACCCCAAATAGATAAAACTATCCTCAACAGAAAGAACAGTGCTGGAGGAATATCAATACCAAATTTCAAACTCAACTATAAAGCCATAGTAATCAAAACAGCTTGTTACTGGCACAAGAACAGACCTCAGGACCAATGAAACAGAATTGAAACTCAGAAATGAACCTACAGTCCTATAGCCCTCTAATCTTCAATATGGGAGCTAAAAAAAAATAGAATGGAAGAAAGACAGCCTCTTCAGTTAATGGTGTTGGCGTGGTTAACTACTTGTAGAAAACTAAAGCTAGATCGTTATATATTACCCTGCACCAAAATCAACTCCAATGGAGCGAAGACCTCGGAGTCAAAGCAGACACTCTGAAAACATTACAGGATCGAATAAGAAAAACCCTTTTTCTCCTTCGCTCAGGCTGAAATTTTCTTAATATAAACCCAGAAACACAACAAATTAAAGAAAGGTTGGACAAATGGGATTGCATGAAATTGCAGAGCTTCTGTATGACAAAGGACATCACTAGCAATATCAATAGAAAGCCCATGGATTGGGGGAAGATCTTCACTAGCCATACAACGGACAGGGGTCTCATATTTAAAACATACCTGGAACTGAAAACATTAAATCCCCCAACCACAAATCTTCAAAGAAACAACTGCCCAATAAATAAGTGGGCTAAAGACTTAAACAGAAACTTCTCTGAAGAGGAATGAAAGATGGCCAATACATACTTTAAGAAATGCTCAACCTCCCTAGCCATAAAAGAAATGCAAATCAAAACAACATTGAGATATCACCTCGTCCCAGGTAGAATGGCTATAATCAAGAACTCTAATAACAACACATGCTGGAGGAGATGTGAACAGAAGGGAACCCTACTGCATTGTTGGTGGGAGTGTAAACTTGTTCAACCTCTTTGGAAAGGAATATGGAGGTTCCTCAAAAGACTCCAAATAGAGTTCCCCTATGACCCTGCAATCCCACTTTTGGGCATTTACACAAATATTCACAAACAAGATCACACTAAAGGTACCAGCAGGATATGTTTATTGCAGAATTATTTACCATAGTTAAGATATGGAACCAACCCTGATGCCCCTCAGTAGATTAATGGATCAAGAAAATGTGGTATATATATATATACACACAATGGAATTCTATGTGTCCATCATAAAGAATGACATTGCCCCATTTGTGAGGAAATGGAAAGACTTGGAAAAAATTATATTAAGTGAAGTAAACCAGGCCCAAAGAAACATAGGTCCCATGGTTTTCCTTTTTTCCAATAAATAGTATATGTCTGAATCGAGCAGAATTGTTCAGATATATTGATGTTAGGGAAATGTACCCTAAGATATGTACTCAAATGCTGTTTTCTTTCATGCGATTGTTTCTAACACATTTATAAGATGATATCTTTGTTGCTTTGTATGTCCCTCCCCCATGGTATAACCCCTACTTTCACTGTATTTGATGTTGTTATAATTTGTGGAGAGTAAGAGCAAAAACAAATCGTTTAAATAGGGATACAGGTGGACCCATTGCAACAATGAGATGTACAAGTCGTTATGTCGAAAACGAACTTTCCAACTTTGGTGTGGGGTGATTGTAGGCTTGGGTAGAGGGATAGGGGGAGGATGGGATAGGAAAGGGAAACAAAGGAGCAGGCTACAATGCTTGATAAGAAATGTACTCATTATCTTGCTCATGTAATTGTAACCCCCTTGTACAATATTTTCACAATAAAAACAAATAATAATCTAGAAAAAAAAAAGAATTACAATCACCATTACTAGAACAAGAAGCTAGGCTTAACAACTTTATAACTTTTAAAAACATCCTAATTGTAGAACATCATTGAAAGCAAGTTCCATTATACAAATAAACTTTTTAACCCTCCTTTGAAGGCCTTTTTAATTGTAATTTTAACACATACAAGGGGCAGTTTTAGCAATAATAATCAGATCATCACATCACTCATTTTAACCATCATGTTTTCAGTGTCTATCTGCAGGGAAAAAAGACAGAACAAAGATGGGCCACTCAGCCCCTCCTATGGAATGGGCACACACCCAATCTGACTCTTTAAGGTTAGATGAACTGCGTTTGTGCCAGCTTGCCCTCCTTTACCATGTGTGGACTCCTCCCAGGGCCAGTCCCACCATCTATGAAGCACCCCCCCCAGGGTCGGTCCCACCATGCTTGACCCGCTTAACTGCACTTCTGCCTGCTCATCTTCACCCCTAAATGTAGATCTTAGGTGGTCTTCTAAGTTTTCCCATTTTTGGTGGGGGAGGTTTGAATAAAATACTGCTTTAGATAGACAGAACGGGTCATGTTTTGTAACAGTGCTAAATTGACCTTTACATTTAAATTTTTAATATTTATCCTGAAATTTTAGCCAAGGGAACTAAATCCCAAACTGCCAAAACATTTTAAAATATTAAATTTTAAAATAACAGATTTTCTAATTTCTACATTAAAGAATCCTTAAAAAGCCATTTAAAACAATGTGAAAGATTTTTTAATTTTTAGTAATGTCTAAATCCCTTAACCTTTTACATTTTAAACTTAAACTCACCCAATTTTTACAGCATGTTGACAATTTTTATCTTGAACAAGTTTACAAACACATAGAAAACACACACATCTTAAAGCGTGCAAAAATCAAAATCAGTTGTACATAGATTTTTTTAAAAGTTTTTTAACAAAAATTTAATACAGTATTTTTTTTTAACTAAGTACCTTTGTTAAGCTTCATTTTCCCTGGGCTTGCTTGTTTAGCAAGGCAATTCACCAACAGATCTTTTTAATACCTTCTGTTGCAGAAGGGCTGGTTGACGGGGTCACCTGAAACTAAACTGGCCTGAATTTTATCCAATATTAGACAAGAGCACTTTACAAATTGTTACATTGTCAGGACTCGCTGAAAAATCCAAACCAGGTGCTTAGCCTTCCACACCCTCCGCTCAGGCAGCCTCCACAAGGAGAAAATGCATCCCAAGGCCTGAAAGGAACCAGACTAGTCCAGTAACCTTTCACACCTCACAGTGAGGGGATCATAACAGGTCTGTGGCTGAGCCCAGCCAGAGGCTGGAACTTTTATTTCCCCAGAGTTGTTCAAATAAATAACAAAAATATAAATAAACACAAAAACTAAGAATCCACACTTAAAACAGGTACCAATTCTAAAACAGAACTAGACAACAAAAGCTGAATTGGGGACTAATGGACCCTCAGTTCAACCCTACCAGAACTGCTCCATTCTCACTCAGCAAGCTGAAATCAGAGTCTGCTGAGTGAGCTGGCCACCCTCACCCAGAATTTCCCCACCCCAAAAATAGAACAGAAACGACACCAAAGTAAACAAGACAGACAAGTGGCCACAAAGACAAAATCAGATCTCCTTGAATTTGGCAACATCTCACCACCAGAGGATTTCTTTCTTTTTTTTTTTTTAGATAACTTTGACCCAGGGGCCTTCCAAGGTGGAGGAGAACTCCCAATCATCTTGGGGCAAGGGAAAAATGACCCTGGAAGCTATCCCCTCAGACTTACAGTCTCCCCCCCATACTCAGAACCTCTGGGCCAAGTCCCGAGGCTAAGATCTTGCTGGTGGCACTTGGTGGTCAGTGGCAGATTCATCTGGCTTAGAGTTTTCCCTGCAGGCCCCTTTCAAAGTTATTGCTAGATCCTGCAGGTTCTCCCTTCCCCCACTGCCTCCTCTTCTAGAGAATAAGTCAACCCTTGATGTCATCCTAAAATTCCAAAAGTATTAAAATGGGAGAGCGGCTGAGGTGAAAGGAGCCTCTGGCCCCCACTTTTGTGGGGGCTCCAGGATGCTCACTGATCTGAAAATGAAATAAAATGAATCACGAAAGGAAAGAAAGAGAGGCGCTGAATTAAAATGGCAATGGCAACTACAAATGAGACAAAGAGAGCATGCATGTTGATCTCAAGCTCGAATCCACCCCTAAACCACGGTGGTGGAGGCCAGACGAGTTCTTGTCCCAAAGGATGGCAGAGGCCGATGAGTCAATACCCAGGAGGTGGATAATCTACCCTTAACCCAGAGTGGCAGAGGCCGGACAAGTCATGGTACAAAAGACGACAGAGTCCAGAGAGACCCCACTGGGGAGGACTTCCCCAAGGGCCCAGGAAATGTCTTCCACCGGCCTGCTGGTTACCTTGTAGCACATCTGCCAACATTTCTTGCCAGCTCCAAAACCCTACTTGCAAGTCAAACATAAAACACTCAACATAAAGCAGCTGCACCCCCTCTTACCAGCTAGCTGGACGACTCACTGATCAGGTATTTGGGTGGCTTATGAGGGGGCTATCCCAGAGGAGCTCCCACATAAAGTGCCCAGTTTTTGGACGCCCCCTCTCAGAACACCAGAGACCATGATCAATGCAAACAGCAAAGAGTCATTTATTGCAAGCTGGAGTTTGGTCCTCTGTGCACTTGGTAACCGGTGATGCTAAGAGGCCCCAAGCATAAAATTGGCACAGCTTTTATATTATCAAACAAACAAGTTTAAGGGGTTTCCACACAAGCAAGTTCACAATTCAGGGGGTTTAAGTCCACCCTGATCGCACTTCCCTTTTTCAGCTGGAACACCTGGGCAACTGTTCTGTTCTTTAAGGGTGCGTAGGGTTGGTGGCAACCTGCGGTTTTTCTGAGAACTATTTTTCTCTTTGGCAGCACAGCTCTCTTTGGGGGTTACTTTGTGGGCAGCACAGCTCAGGGGGCTTGATCTTAAAATGGAATTACTTTAGTTCTTCAGTTAAGTCCTGAGGTCAAGCACCAGGAATGGTGTATGCATACACACACACACACACACACACACACACACACACCCCACATGGAGGCACCTTTGCCAAAAATGTATCATTCCATTATGTTCAGCTCCCTAATTGTCTGCCAGAAGGACTCTTGAATTAATTGTAGCAGTTTGTTTCAACACTGAAACATAGTCTTACAAAGACAGCATGAGTGCAGGAACTTGGCCTGCCACAAAAGGTGGCACAAATAAAGGCTTCCTGTCAAAACAGACCACTGGGGAGAGAGATAGCTTGGGGTACAAACAAGCCTTTTTCTCCTGACTTTCAGAACCTGCGCACGTTCATCCTCATTAATTGGCCTGGATGAATTGTTTGTTATGCAGCTTTACAGGAGTGAAGCTTTTTGTATGCCTGTTCCAACAATGAAGCCGACTTCCTCCGGCAGCCTGGGGTATGGAGACTCAGCAGGCTACACTGGGAACAATGAGGGAGCCCCGGAACATGGATTGTCTTGAAAGCACTCTCTGTGCTATGAAATCATTCTATTCAAAGCAAATTTCCTAGCTGGGTGCCTTTCTTCATAGCAACTCTGGATCTTCACTGATACAAATACATGCATACATACACAGACACATGGAGTTGCTGGCTTTTTTTTTTTTGTGGCAGGTACTGAGGCTTGAACTGTGAGCCTAGACATTTTCCCTGAGCTCCATTTGCTCAAGGAAACATTTTAGTGTGTATTAAACCATGATTACCCTAGGCTGGGGTACAGCTTGTACACCCACAGGTGATCCAGGGATCCTAGGACCAGGATTCAACTCCCAGCAATGGCAAAAATACATTAAACTAACAAAAATGGAGGAGGAAAAACCAGAAAATGTTACACAACAGTTTTTACCTTTGTTTCCTTAGCACTGTGACCTTCCTGAGCCTCAATGACTTGGCTTGAAAATTGTATGTGACCTTGCATGGATGATGGCTGGGGGGCTGTCAGTGAAGCTTGAGGCAAACCCAGACACCTAGGCCCTGAGATCAATCGTAAGACTGCCACCTACACACAGCTGAAGATCCTAGGAAACTCGTGCCTATCTATAGGAACACTAATAGAATATTTGACATATACTAATTGAATTACTAACTAGCTAGTCATTCTAATATAAGATTGTATGCAATAAATATAGGTCATTGATTAATTAGTACTTTATTAATTCTTCTACCATGATAATTGGAAGCATAATTTTTTACCAAATAATTGGTAGTAATAGAATATATAAAAATCAGTAGCAGACATCACTCTTTATATTGGGTTATACACTAGAATCTACATAAATGTCTATCTGTGTCTCTCTGTATATATTTATAGATGCATATACATATGTAAATACATACACACATGCACACACACACACACACACAAACAAACACACACACACTGCAATCTAAACATCTACCTGTTTATATATTGGTCATTCCTATGGCTTGATCTCAGGTCCTCAAATTGGCCTGCCAACTTCATTTGCATCAAACTGGTGTGCTAACATGTAACCATTCATGAAGTGGGCCTGCTAGGCCCTGAGTTCAAGTCAGAGTATTGCTAAAAACTTAATCCTGTTGGAAAAGCCAATTGTTCTACTTGTTTTCCGTATCTGTGAAAGTCCTGGGTCTCAGGAATGATGTAGAATACATAGGAAAACCTATGTCTTATGTAATAGGATGCAAAATGTTATATGTGTAATCATACTCACTCTCAAATACATAAGAAATAAAACACAAAATAAAATGAATACACTAACTGCAATATGCAATAAACACGTGTATGTAAATATAAATCATGTATTTCAAATATATACGAATATTATATATATATATTATTTTTTCGAGTGCTAGGATTTGAATTCAGGCCCTGGGAACAGTCCTGACTTTCTTGTCTTCCAGCACGGTGATCTTCCCATCCCCCACAGTGCTACAGATTTACTCACACCCTGAGTTCAAATCCCAGGCCTGGCAAAAACAATGGCCTGAATTCCAAGCCAAGGAGCCACATAATATTTTAAATATTTTTAATGTATATATGTATGTATGTATGTATGTATGTATGTATGTATGTATTTTTATTTTTCAAGCACAGGGCTTGATCTCAGGTAGTGGCAATTCTGTCTCAGCATTGATCACTCTAGGCTGGGGTGCAACCATTGGACTCACAGACAAACCTGGGTTCCTGGGCCTCAAATGCTGAGAGGAAAACAATAATAAATAATGCGACACAGAAAAATAAAAACTGGCAACTTCCTACTTTTACATTTGTTTTCTTTGCAAAGTGACCATCCTGGGTCTGAATGACACGGCTGCAAAATGTTGGTAACCTGGCATTTCTGAAGGCTGGTGGGCTACCAAGGAAGTCTTAGGCCAACACGGCAACATAGGCCATGTGTTAGAAGCACAGTCCTGACCCCTACCAATGGAGAGAGATCCTAAGAGTCTTGTTCCTATTCATAGGATTAGTGATGGAAGATTATGAATGGCAAAGTTGAATTAGTTGTTTCTGAATACTACAATACAATTAGATGGAGGGATTTTAGGAGACCAATGGATTTTAATGAATATTTTTGATACATTCAAAGAATACTATTAATTACATGGATGCAATAGTTTTGGGACAGTGGATGATTTTTTAATAATTCATTAAGGATGAAAACAAGAATATTAATTTCATGGATGCATAATAAATACCCAAGAATTGGTAGGAATGCAGTGCATATACCTGAATAATGTATAGACATCACTGGCACTCTATAAAGATCTATATTTATTTGTGTACTGCCATCTGCATGTCAATCTGTTCTTATTTTGTCAACCCCTGGGCTCGATCTCAGGTGCTAGAAATACTTATCAGCTCAATATGTCCCAAGCTGGTGTGCTGACACTCACCCATTCATGAATTGGGACTTATAGGCTGTGAGTTCTAATGCCAGCACTCACAAAAATTGAATCGTGGAGTAAGAATCCCACGGTGACACATGTTTTCTGATTCTTTGAAAGTCCTGAGTGTAAGGTATGAAGTTTCATACACAGGCAAATCTATATCTTATGTAATATATGTAGTAAATATTTCATGTGTAATAATAGTCAATAAAATAAATGGTAAATAAATTAATAAAACAAAAAATAAAATGAATAACTACACTAAGTGAAATATGTGTTCAGCATATGGGGCTCGATATCAGGGCCTGGGAACAGCCTGGCAGCTGAATAGGCTAGAGGCTTCTGTGCTGACAGTCACCCATTCATGAATTGAGCCTTCTAGGCCCTGAATTTAGATCCCAGTACTGCCAAAAATGTAATCGAGGAGGAAGAAGCCGATCGTGACACATGTTTTCTTTTTCTTTGAAAGTGCTCAGTGACAGGATGTATAATTCAGATGCAAATATATATGCTATGTTATAGGATGTCATAAATGTAAAAAATGTCATTGGTGGAAGAATTGTCACTACAATAAATGAAAAACAGATTGAATTAGTAGTGAATCATTCTAGGATAAAATTAGACACACTAGTTATAGGAGGTGGATTAAGTTTAATATTTTATTAAGCATTAATAGAATAAAAATTGCATGGAAACATAAATGCCTAATAATTGGTAGTAACACATGATGTATAATTTAATTATATAGACATCTGTCGCATTCTATAAAATATGTAATTTATATACAGATGTATGTACATATAATTTTAATTAATGCTTTATTAATTGCTGAGACACATGATTAAATGGAGACATAACTTAATACCTAAAAATTGGTAGTAATATTATCTATAAATTAATAATGTACAGACATCTTTTGTGTATATAAAATCATATACAGCAACCTCTATCTATTTATAACTCTTTCACTCCTGGGGCTCTTTGGTTGAGTGCTTGACTAGTAAGCACGAAGCCCTGGGTTCGAGCCCTCAGTGCCACATAAAAAGAAAACCTAGAAGTTCAGCTGTCTTTCAATCAACTGAGTGCTAGCCTTGAGCACAAACGCTTAGGGACAGTGTCAAAGCCCTTACTCAAGTCGCCGGACTGTCAAAAAAAAAAAGGTAGAGTATACTCACTGCAACTATAGAAGGACAGGACATCAAATACCTCATCACAGAGAAAGTCAGGAGTCTGACTAGTTGCTGACAGCTGTCACTTAACCTGACTTAGCCAGATGTAAACTGCTGTATCCCAGCTCCATGGGTTACCCCCATCATCCTGGCTTACCCTGGCTTACCCCCGACATCTTGGCTGCTTGGGGGCTTTAAATCCTGGCAGGAAGTCTGCTAGAATCTTTGAAATATGGCTTGAAATGGTAGAGCACTAGCCTTGAGCAAATGTTAGTAGGAAAGTATCCCCATGTTTTGAGCTCAAGCCCCATAAGTAACCTCCCCCAAAATAAAAACACCCCACTAAACTATTAGTTATGAAATGTTCCTCAAAGAATGTGAAACCACCTTAATTCTAATGATAGCTTGTGGAACAGAGCTTTGTGCTGAGTCTTTCATAGGGTGATCTGTGCTGAGTCCTGCACAAGATGGAGTGTGCTGAGTCCTGCATTGGGTGCTGGGTGCTGAGACTTTCACAGGATGCTGTGTGCTGAGTCATGCAAGAGTGCCATGTGCTGTGTCTTTCACAGGGTGCATTCTTTCAACTTGTCCTTGTAAGAGCTCCACAACTGAGATGATTATGCAGACAAGAATATTGAGACTCAGATAGGTCCCCGTGGCAGGGACTAAATTATGTATTACTGAAGACTAGTGAGTTGTGTCCTGCAGACAATTGTTTTGTTTTGTATTTCCTCAGTCATGAACCTTGAACTAGGGGCCTAGGCACTGACCCTTACCTCTTGGGCTCATGGCTAACACTCCACCATGTGGAGCCAAGGAGCCCGTTGCACCAGAAGCCATGGCCTAGGGTTCTATAGCTGAGGTCTGTCATCCTGCCTTCTCAGGATGCTGAGATCTGAGGACCTGGGTTCCAAACTATCCCAGGCAAAAAGGTCCTATGAGACTATCTTCAATTCACCACTAAGAAACCTGAACTGGAAGCTGTGTGCTTGACGCTCATGTTTGTCATCCTAGCTACTCAGGAGGATGAGATCTGAGGTTCAAAGCTAGCCTGGGCAGGAAAGTCCTTGAGACACTTTGCTGCAATGGACCACCAGAAAAGCTGAAATGGCGCTTTGGCTCAAGTAGTAGAGCACAAGACTTGAGCTGAAGAGCTCAAGGACAGCACCCATGCCTAGACATCAACTCCTACAACAATAAAAAATGACAGAAAGAAACAAACACACCTGAAATAGAGGGCTGGGAATGTGCCTTAGGGATAGAGTGCTTTGCATATATGAAACCCTGGGTTTGATTTCTCAGGACCACATCAATAAAAGAAAGCCTGAAATGGTTCTGTGGCTCAAGTAGGAGAGTGCTATCCTTGTACAAGAGAATCTAGGTACAGTGTTCAGGTCCTGAGTTCAACTTCCAAGAATGGTATATGGGCCCATACGCAGGCGCACACACGCGTGTGCACACACACACACACACACACACACAGACTAGGAGTGATGCTGTTACACAAAATGGTAAGGTACCCGGCTTCTTCACTGAGATCATGGTCAGCAAGTTAGCTCCGTGTTCCCAGAAGATAGCCAGCCTGGGCACAACTAGGAGAGGGCAAAAGTTTCAAAACCTGATGAGATTCACCAGCCCTAGAAGACAGGAAGCTTTGTGATGTCAGATATGTGCTTGGATTTCCCAAGCTTGCGAAAAACTAGGAGAGGCATCATAGGCCCAACATCGCCCTCAATGAAACATTTCATAAGCTTCAGTGCCCTAGTTGTCTGCCAGAAGGACTTTTGAATTATATTGAGAACTGTATCTGAACACTGGTATATAGTCTCACAAAGGCAGGATAAGTGCACAGAACTTGGCCTGTCATGGGAGATGGCACAAATGAAAGCTTCCTGTCAAAACAGAGCACTAGGGAGAGAGATAGTTGCGAGTACATAGTGACCTTTCTCTCCTGACTTTCGGAGCCCGCCTGCACTCCTCCTCACTATCTGACCCGGATGGAGTTGTTTGTTACACAGCAGTACAGGAATGAGGCCTTTTTTCTGCCTGTCCAGGAAATAAGAGAGATTTCGTCCACAAGGCCTGAGATACAGAGAAATCCACAGGTTATACTGGGACCAGTGAAAGGAGCCCTGGAACATGAAAGCAGTCTCTGTTATGAAATAATTTTATTGAATACAAATTTCCTGGCTTGGTGCCATTCATCATAGCTACTCTGGAGCTTCACCTATAGGAATACGTCCATACATACACAAAGATATGGAGGTACAGGCTCTTTGATGGGACAGTTCCTGGGGTTGAACTATGAGTCTAGGCATTGTCCCTGAGCTCCTTTTGCTCAAGGATAGTGCATTAACCTTGAATCACAGCCCCACTTTGGTTTTTTCTGTGATCTCTTAGAAATAACAGTGTCATGTACTTTCCTATGCTGGCTGGATTCAAACTAAGATTCTCTACATCTCAGCCTCCTAAGGAGCTGGGATTACAGTCAGCAGCCACTGGTACCTTCTTTCTTCTTTATTTCTTAATCTGGACAATCTGACTTCTTAACAGGGTCATTCCAATGGCTTGAATTTATAAGTTAACTACCCAATGATCTTTATGGCTGTTTTCACTGAGAAGGATTTTCTTGCCTCATCTTCCCCTCTGGTCACAGGTTTGAAGCCAAAAGTGAGAAACGAGTGTCACAGGAATTGGGAGAAAATATCCACAGGACATGCCAGTTCTGTCACTTAGCATTGAGCTGCAGTGAATTTACTGTATCAGGATGAGAGGACTGAAAGCTGCAGTGATTCTCATAATGTCTGCATTGTTCCATTTGCACATAAAATGATCTAATAATTATGTGTTGTGTGTCTCCAACCTTAAGTATCTAGAACACACTAGAAGCATCTTCATGTATCTGTTTTCCTCTAGTGCCTCTCGAGATTTACAATGAGGTTTTGTGTGGAGCACTCCTCTGTGTATCCTTGAGAAAAGCTGCTTGAAGCCTCTTCGGGAAATCGCCATTCAAAGTCAGCCTGAGCAGGAAGTCTGTGAGACTCTTATCTCCAATAAACCACCAGAAAACTGGAAGTGGAGCAGTGGTCCAGAGGAAAGAGCTCCAGCTTTGAGAGAGAAAGCCAAGCAGGAAACTCAGGCTAGAACAGGCAGGAAAGCCTGGGAGGTGCTTATGTCCAATTAATGACCAGATGGCTGGAAGTGAAGCTGTGGTGGCGGTAACACCTCAGCCTTGGGAAAAACAGCCAAGGAACGCATCGGGCCCTGAGTTTAAGCCCTGGGATGACCACAAAAAAATTTTCAAAAAGAGAAGGCCAAGTTTATTTATCAACGCCTTACCTACTTATGTGTGTATATTACCTCCTTGGGTGCAAACAGACTGTATGCATTGCTTCTTCTTTTATTTACTCGTTCATTTTTTCAAATATGCTCCTAGTGCATACTGCACCATTTTCTTCATTTCAGACCCATGGCTTTTCTCTTCCAGGTTTCCAGTCCTGTGTCATTATATGATGAACACTGCAGCTCTCAGCAGCCTTTATTTACATTAATTATTAGGCCAATGCAGGACCAGTCACAAATCAGGCAGGGGAAAAGAAGATCAGGTTTTGTAGAAGTAAGCAGTATTCAGAAAATTAAACTAGGGGACTTAAAATGGTAGCATACTTATGTAAAAACTACCATTAAGGAAAAGATGAAGGGGCTGGGAATGTGGATTAGTGAGAAAGTGCTTGCCTAGCATGCACGAAACCCTGGGTACGATTCCTCGGTATCACATACAAAGAAAAAGCCAGAATTAGTGCTGTGGCTTAAGTAGTAGAGTGCTACAGACAGTGCCCAGACCTTGAGTTCAATCCAAAAACTGGCAAAGAGATACCTAAGTAGGTATGTAGGTAGATTAGATAGATAGATAGATAGATAGATAGATAGATAGATAGATAGATAGATAGATAGATAGATAGATAGATAGATAGATAGAAAGTTGATAGATAAATCTGGTCTTGGATGTCAGGAGGAAGGAAGGGAACACTTCCCATTCATGAGGCCTTCTGCAGTGTGCTAGGTCACCAGCATCACCTTCACACAATGACAGAGCAGGAAGACTGTCTCTTTCCCACTTCTAAGGTAGCCAAAGGCCCCAGAGCCACGAGGGCAGAGCTAGGTTCTAACTCAGGGGCTTGGAGACAGAAGAGAAACAGCCCTGCCTCTAGTTGGTCTGGGGATTTGCATTAATTAAGTGGAGAATGAAGGAAGGAGAATGGACTGGCAGAGGTAGAAGGGCTTCAAATCTGACAGATGGAGAGTCAAAAACCCACTCCCTAAGACCAGAGAGCAGGGTTTTTCTACTCTGTTCCTCCCCTCTCCCTCACTAAACTGGCTCTCTATTGGTAACCTAAAGATAGCCTGAGGCTCCCTTCACCTGAAGGAGGAAGGTTAATTAGTCATTATTTGAAGAGGCTGATAAAAGCCTGACCCTGGTGTAACTCTAACAAATATTTCAGGTTTCCCTTCATTGCTGGTTGTTCCTAGAATGAATGAAGTGGTTTGGCAGCTCACTTCCCTGTTGAGTGTGTACATTCTGCCTCCTAATCCTGCAGGGCTAGGTCTCGGCACCTAGCCTGGCTTTTGCAACTGTTTTCTTTCCTTCAAATACAGTGTTACACTGGATTTCATCCTGCTAACAGGGCTAGGGCTTGGATTCTGAGAACTTCATTTGAATCCCGGATGGGTCATTGATGTTTCTTGCCTTCTTCTATAGCTCAGGAACTCTAAGAACATTTAGAGTGCAAGTAAATTCTCATCACCAAGGGAAACACAAGAAGCTCTTGTACATCTGACCTTTCAGAAGTGGAAGTCAGAGTGTCAAAGACTTCCCTGCCCTGATTGGCTTCACCCTGTGTTCCTGAGACCTTAGCCTCCGAAGCTAGGTTGATGGGAGTGAGCTACTGGAGCTCTGGTAGGTTCAGAACTGTAATGACATTGACAATAGAAGTCAAATGCTTATTGCAAAGTGTTTGGGAAGCATATTATGCCTTTCAACAATGGACCGTTCAGAACCCTGTAGGACACAAGGTTACAATGCTAGAGTCTGAGAGGCTGGGTATATGGATCTGCTACACTTGAACCTGGAGCTCTAACTGCAATTCTAGTGTACATCAGTGTTCATTTTCCAGAGAATGTTCTCCTCATTAATAAATAGGAAAAGTACTTTGATTAACCCTCACTTTTTTTTCCAGGTGTATGTCTCGAACTCAAGCCTGGGCACTGTCCCTGATCCCTTCAGCTCAAGGCTAACACTCTACCACTTTAGCCACAGCGCCACATAGGGTCTTTTGGTGGTTCACTGGAGATAAGAGTCTAACAGGCTTTCCTTGCCTAGGTTGTCTTTGAACTCTGGTCTTCTGCTCTCAGTCTACTGAGAAGCTAGGGTTCCAGCTGTGAGCCACTGTCATCTGGCCTATTGTTTTTGACACTTCTGGGGCTTTATCTTAGGGCCTGGGTACTGTCCCTGAGCTTCTTTTTCTCAAGTCTAGCCACTTGAGCCACTCCACAGCTTCTGGCTTTTTCTGATTATGTGGCAATGAGGATTCAAACCCTGTCATTCATGCATGTTGAGCAAGCTCTTTACCACTAAGCCACATTTCTACCCCACCCTTCCAATTTTATCCCTCACCTGCCTATCCTCAAGAAAAGGTTTCTGAATATAAACGTTCTAAAGAGATCCCAATGGGAAGATGTCCAAAGATAAGACAAAGCTCATACTTGGGGCAGACTATAAACATGTGAAGACTGTGACAAATGCTTCCATTTAATTATGTACTGTGTTTCAACACTTAATAAAATATTAATGAAAAATGAGTCAATATCCTAAATTATTGTGTTTAATTTTAAAATATATGTGCAAAATGTAAAAAAATTATGTGTATAATAATACTAAATACAATAATCAATAAATGAATCAAAGAAAAATAAAATACAAAATCAATAATAAAAATCATAATGTGAAATTAACATACATATGTAAGTATATATAATATATTACATATGTATAGAAATATTTTTTCTCTTGCAGGACCTTCATTCAGGACATGGGGATTCTAGCCTGAATTTCTTTTCCTCAAGGACAGTGAGCTCTGCCTTCAACTATGCTGCAAAAGAGTTACCTGGATGGTGAGCTCAAATCCTAGCAATGGCAGAAATACTGGCCCCAGTTCCAAGACAGTGACTTAGTTTTTATTAATGGAAGCAGTTATGTTTTTTCAGTTCCATACTGAACATTTAAAAAAAGCAGGGTAGAATTTTGTACAGCTATTCAGACGTATTTCCCTGAGTGCTTCTCTGAGAATTGCATTGTTTCTCTTCTTTTGTTTTTTTTTTATTTTAAAAATGTTGTACAGGTTGGTTACAGTTACAGGAGCAAGTTAATGAGTACATTTTCTATTGAGCATTGTTGACTCCTCCTTTGTTTTCCCCTTACTATCCTTTCCCTCCCATCTCCACAACTACCTCCCCTTGCCGAGGTCAGTGACTTAGTTTTCCATTTTTTGTTGCCACAGGCTTTGAACTCATGTAGTGGCAACTCTTCCCTCACATTGCTAAAGATTTACCAAGATCCTGATTTTAAATCCCAGGCTAGGAAAGAAAACTTGCAGAAATTCCAAACCAGGGAGTTTTATTTTTTTAAATTTAGTTAAATGATTAATTAATTAATTAACCAATTAATTAATTTTTGGCCAAACATAGGGCTTGACGTCATGTCATGGAAACTCTGCCTCAGCTTGGATCTCCCTAGGCTGGGGTGCAGTCTCCAGACACTTAGCCGATCCTGAGATCCTAGGCCTAGAGGGATTTTAGGAAGAAAAAATAGCTGGAAAGCACAAAAAGTGGTGAGGTGCAGAGTGCTGGGGTTTTACAATTTTTTTCTTTGCATGTTGACCATCCTAGGTCTGAATGATATGGCTGCAGTAGACTTGACCTGTCATTGCTGAGGGCTGGTGGGATATCAGTGAAACCATAGGCCAACCTGTCAACATGGCCCTGGATTCAAATCCCAGTCCTGACACCAACGGCAGGAGATCACAAGAGACTCATTCCTATTCATAGGAATACTGATTAAAAGTGTAGTTCATGCACCAGTCTAGTCTAAAATTGGATGCAATAATAGTAGAATGCTGATTGATCTTAATTAATACTTTATTAATCATGAAAAGTATAATATTCCTTCAATGGAGGTATAATAAAGATCTAAGATTTATTAGGAAAGTTGTAGGTGTCATTTAATCATAGATAGACAGCCCTGGCACTCTTTACCAATATATATTTATTTATATATCACCATCTGCCTATCCATGTATCACTGTTTTGGCCAAACCTGGGGGTCGATCTGGGAACCACCTGACAGCCTCATTGGCTAGAGGCTGCCATGCTCAAACTCACTCATTCTTGAATTGAGCCTGCTAGGCACTGAATTCAGATCCTAGCACTGCCAGGCTTGATGAAGAACACATCTAAAATCTAGATGCTTTGTGATAGGATGTAAACAATGTAATAAATGGTATATATGTATCATCAGAGTCAATAAAATAAATGGTAAATAAATGAATAAAACAAGAAATAAAATAAATAACCACAGCAAACACAATATGGACTGAACATCTGTACGGAATTACAAATCCTAACTTTAAAATGTATGTAAGATGAAGTTTTCCAGGTCTGAGGCTTGAATTCAGCCCCCCCCCCCACAAGGAGGGAATGGCGGGAGACCCTGAGATACTTGTTTCTGAACCTAGGAGGAGTCATGGAAAGCGATCGATCTCATCCCTGAATGAGTACTTCCTGCATGATGGGAGTAGGAAATGATAGGCAAGACTCATGGAGTATTGATTATTTGTAAAGAAGAGTTGATGAAGCATGATAATTATCATCACAGTCATGAAAAGGAGGCATCCAGAAAGATCCAAGAAATGGTAGTCACACAGAATGGATTCCATTACAGGTCACCATCTCTCCTACTCTACACAAATATGTACTTATTTGCATACTACCTTCAGCTTATGAATGGATGACTATTATGCAACCCAGTTTCCCCCCGCCAGGGGGACCTCAATCTCAGGTCCTGGGAATGGCCTAGGTCCTTCGTGGCTCACAGGCTGTTGTGCTCATGTGGACCCATTCGCCAATTGGGCCTGCTAGGTCCGGAGTTCAGATCCCATCCCTGCCAAAAGATTCATCTAGATGTCCAAAGCCAATCTTTGCACATGTTTTTCTTTTCTGTGCAAGTCTTGGGTCTCAGCTAGGATTGAGAATAAATGGGCCACCCTGTGGCAATGGGAATAAGTTGTTATCCATGTCAGTCCAGGTATACTTGTCATCATATACTCAAGAAAATACACAATATATCCATGAATAGCATACAAAATAAAGAGAATAACTACACTCAATGCACGATGAAGTCCACACACGGATGTGAATATACATCCATTGTTTCAATGATGCATTGAGGACTATTGAGGCCTCCCTGGGGCTCAATCTCAGTTCCAGGGAATAACCCAGCTCCTTAGTGGGTCATAGTCTGGTGTGATCACGTGAACCCATTGGGCAGTTGGGCCTCCTAGGCTCTGAGTTCGATTCCCAGCACTGCCAAAATTTCACCCTGATGTGAAAGGCCAGTTGTTGCACCTGTTTTTCTAGGCTGTGAAAGTTCTGTGTCTCAGCTAGGATGGAGAATGTATAGGCACGTCTATACTCATGGGAATAGTTTGTCATCCAGTTCACCAGAGTTATATCTGTCATCCTATACTCAAGAAAATGCATAATACATCAATGAATAAGACACAAAATAAAGAGAATTACTACACCAAACACAAGATGCCACCCACCAATGTTTAGAAATATAGATCCTCTGTTTAATTATGAATTTATGGCTGTATTGGCACCCACTAGGGCTGGAACTCAGGTCCTGGGAATGGCCTAGCTCCTTAGTGGCTCACAGGCTGGTGTTGTCAACATGTCCCTTTCACTCATTGGGCCTGCTGGCCCTTGAGTTCAAATCCCAGCACTGCCAAAATATTCAACCTGATGTGAGAATCCAATTGATCCACCTTTTTTCCTGTCCTGCGAAAGTCCTGGTCTCAGCACAGATGGAGAATGCTATATAGGCACCTCTATAGCCATGGAAATAGGTTTTCATCCATGTCAGCACAGTTATATCTGTCACCATACTCAATAAAATACACAATATATCCATGAATAAGACACAAATTAAAAAGAATAACTACAATGAACTCAAGATGCATACTACTCCTGTAGGTAAAGAGAGATCTTATGTTTAAAAAGGTGGGCTTATTATTTTGTCCAGTGCTGGGCCTTCAAATCAGGCCCTGGAACAGGCCTGACATTCTAGTCTTCAAGGATGGTGAGCTTCAATTCTCCCACAGTGAAACAGAGCTACCCAGACCTGAGTTCAAATCCCCGCACTGACAAAAGATTCATTCTGATGTCAGAAGCCAGTTGTTACACACGTTTTCCTCTCCTGTGAAAGAAGAGGATGGAGAATGCATAGGCAACCCTACAACCATGGCAACAGGTTGTCGTCCATGTCAGCACAGTTATACCTGTCACCATACTTAGTAAAATAAACAATACCTCCATGAATTAGAGAGAAAATAAGGAGAAGTGCACCAAACACAAGATACTGTCCACACATGTATGTCAATATTGATCCTATGTTTAATTTATGAACGTATGAAATTATGAACTTATAGTGGACCACCCTGGAGATCAATATCAGATCCTGGGAATAACCTAGCTCTTTGGTTGCTCACAGGTTGGTGTGTTCACCTTGATTTATTGGCCAATTGGTCCTTCTAGGCCCTGAGTTCAGATCCCAGCAATATTAACAAGTGGATCATCAAGTAAGAAGCCGAGGGTGAAACTTGTTTTCCTTTTCTCTGAGAATTCTAGGTGTCAAGCATGATGGAGTACATTTCTAAAAACCTAGTGCTCTGTGATAGGATGTCATCAATGTAATAAACGAAATGAGTTTCATATAGTAAAATCAATGGTAAATAAATGAATAAAACAAAAAATACAAGGAACAACCACACCAAACA
>NW_024872297.1:0-18110 GCF_019054845.1 Dipodomys spectabilis | reverse complement strand
GAGTTATAATTAGAACTTAGTTAATAGATAATTCCAACAATTCATGTATAAAATGATAATGTGAATGTTGTAGACAGAGTTGCCAAAAATTGATGATGTTAATTTATAAATTTAGAATAAGAGCAATTTTTGGAGTCTTTGTTATAACATAGAATGAAGAAAATAATCGTGTGACAATCTTCTTTCTTCTACCTGTACGTAACACAGGAATCAATTTCCTTAATTATTTGCTACTGTATACACTGAGAAAATTTTAGGTTTGGGGTTTGTTTTTGTTTTTGTTTTATTGGTTTGTCCTAGGGCTTGTACTCTGGGCCTGGACACTCTCTCTGACCCTGTTTATGCTGAAGGCTCGTGCTCTACCACTTCAACCTCAGTGCCACTTGCATCTGGCTTTTGCTGAGAAGTTTATTGGAGATAAAAATCTAGGGAATCTTTATGACTGGGTGGGCTTTGAACTGTAATCTTCAGATCTTAGCATCCAGAATTTATATGATAGATTAAAAGGTACAAATAGGAATAATATTTGCAAGTGTTCTGATCTAAAGAATACCAATGGGGGGGGGGGACCAGTTTATTGTGGTTTTCTGTCCAGATCATGTATGGCATCACATTAGCAGAGTTGTATTTCTTCACAATAGAGATAAGCTATTCATGATGTGAATGAAGAGAAGGGTGAGGTGCACCCTAAAAGTTGGAAACTGCTGGGCTAGGATGACTCATAAATATTGCTATTGATGGACATAAAAATAATAGCTTACTGTGATAAACAATTGCTTACTCTTGAAGAAATCATTATTACCGATGCTACATAGTTTTATCCTCTACCAGAATGTGGTTATTTTTCTGTTGATTCTCAATCTGTAACAACCCATTTGAAAATGCATCTATTGCAGAATTACATACCATGCAAGCCGGTACTGTTTTGAATCTCTCAGGTATGGAATCTTCCGATTTTGAAAATGAGTAGTTACTGGTCATTGGAATGTTGAAGAACACATACATTCTACCTTCTTAACAACTTATTTACTTTTAAAAGTTATAAGTTTCCATAGAATTAAAGTGTTTTCACTTTTAGTATGAGAAAATACTATATTTATTCTTTTTTCAATATATTGTTAAGTATATTGTGAAAATATTTTCTAGTCAGATAGCATTCAAGTTGATGGTCCTCTGATTAAAAAGGGATAATTAATTCAAATTAGATGCCAAACAGTATTGATTTTTTAAAAATTACTACATAAAGAATAATATTTACTATACCAATACAGTGAAATTTTATTTCATGCAGCTTATTTTTTAAATTTAATTTTATTGTCAAAGTGATATATGGTGGGGTTACAGTAATTTTAAGGTAGTGAATACATAACTTTTCAAACTTGTTACCCCCTCCCTCATTTTCTTCACAGTTTTCCTTCACCCCAATACCCGTCACAAGTTGTAATGGACATTTCCAACATATTGTCTTGTGAGTATTGCTATTGCATTGGTTTGCATTTGTCCTTTGTCTCACCATTTTGTTGTTCCTCTGCCCTTCCATAATTAAGGTAAATATATACACAATACACGGGCTACCAAAATCAAATGCAGCTGGTTATAAAGCCTAGGGGAACACCCAAAAGAAAACAGAAATCACATAGTACATAAAAAACAACAACCATATATAATACTCTCTGTTTCCATATCTTGGAGTTCATTTTGCTCAGAATCAGCTCGTATGGTTATATATAAACGCACAACAAAGCCATCGGAAAATAATGGTTTCATGGACACTATATCATGAAAACAACATCTTAACTGTTTTTGATGGTAACATGGAGTTAGCATTGGTGAATTCGCGGTTCTAATAAATGAATTTCAAAAGAGTTTTAAAATTATGACAGGTAAATTTTAATTTGTTCAAATTTTTTGACAATTTAGCCTATCATGAAAATTTAAAATTGCTTGGGAAAATAGGCTTTAATGCAAAGTAATCCATGGAGACTTTGCTGAGAGGGAGCAATGTGAGTGAAGATGGCTCATTTTCACACTAAACAAACAAACCTCAGAAACCTTGCTATAAATCCTGTAGGTTCCCTTGAGAATTGTCCTTACCCAGGAAATCTACTCTTACTGTGTGCAACGAGGTTATAGTGGAATTTAAATTAAAAGTTCTTAAAAAAAAGACATCAAAATTTGTGAATTGACTTTAATTACCAAACAGTAATTCTCTGAAAAATATAAATTGTGCCCTCAACAATGAAAGAAGGTATTGGGTTTACACTTTTCTGTTTGTAATACTTTCCACAAAGTATCTGATTGGATACTTGAAACCAATGATTTCACATTTCTTAGTAGCTCACACAATATAATATCCTTATTAACATGAGATAGTGAAGACTTCTTTTATTACATAAGCCAAAAAGTTTTGGGATCAGAAAAGAATTGAGCAAATTGAAAAGGCAAGAAAACACGTTCTTAGAAGCCTTATCTAAGCATATTGGCTTCAGCAATGGAGGGAGGCCAAACTTTTTGATACAGATTGTTGTAATATTTTTGCTACCTAAAGTGATTTTATAGAGCCTTTTTAGCTCACTACAATTTAGAACTGATTGAATGAAGACATAAAAATAAATTCCACATCCAAATAAAAGAGTTTTAAAAGAGAAACCATGAGTATGTGGCAATGGTGAAGGTCTTATAGTCCTTCACCTTCACTAGACTTGAAGTAAAGAATCTGTGCTTAGTTGGAAATAAGGCAAGAACTAAGAGGAGGACAGAGAAATAGGACATAGGAGCATTGTCCTTTTGTAACAGACACTGTCATTCAAGGTATGGATGATTGAACTCTATTCTTTTCCATACATCCTGCTGAGCAAATGCAAGACCAAGAGAAAGATAATCTATTGAAGTAATTTTGCAAAGAATAACTTCACTGATCCTGATATGGCATCTAAGGAGAGTCTTAAGAGAGAATATAAAAGTGTAGTATTCTTCGGTTTCTTTGAGCATCTTGTTAGCAAAATATTTCTTTGAGTTTAAAAGTGATTGAACCAAAAAATGGTGGAGTACTTATTTTTGAGGGCACTTTAGACAGAAGAAGACTTTCAAGGTAAAAGAAAAAATAAAAAAGTATAGCTAAATATTTGTGATCACAGCTTCTTGGACTGGTATTTTGGAGACAAAGTTTTACATTAGAGATTGTCCTCATTAACGTTGATGCTGGGTTTCTGTGGCAACCAAATGAAAAGGGGAAGTTTAATGGACTCACTTGGACAAGTAAACAGCATGATAGATAAAAATGGCAAATAATAATTAGTAAATTACTCTGAACAATTACTTTGCCAGAACAAAGAAGGAAAAATATAATTCAAAATCACTTGACTTAAAATTATGAATAAAAGTAGTCAAGAGAAATGAGAGAAATCATCAAGGACTGGTTTCTCTCCAGTGGAGTAATGTGTTCTTGATCTTGTTTCTTCCGTTCTATCTTCACAAGCTATCAAGTGTGGCTCAGGACTAGAGTATCCAGTTCAGACCAAGAGAATTCACAGAAGAAAATATTTGCAGCAGATGTAGGTGATTTATTATCTTAGATAATCTATTTAAATCTGTTAAAAATTCTCTTCTACCCAAAACTGCCCACTTCGAACAGCTTGGTATGCTTTTCCCAAGATTGTCCTTCATTAACTATTTAAAATTTTGAGAGGTCATAATCATACTCTATAGAGATTGCTGTTTGGTTGTGCTTTTTCTGTGTTTTTGTTTTTTATTTGTTGTGTTTTTTCACTGAATTTCAAAAGGTTGCGCAAGTGTGTTACAATTAAATATGTCCATCTAATTGTCCAATGTTCCGGGATCAGTCATTCTTTCTATCACTCTCAACCAACCCCTTCTACTAGATTTTTTTCCGACTAACCACTTCCTTTCTCACATGTGTACATTGAGTATTCTAGCTGTAATTGCTCCTTGTTCCATTTTCATTCATTCTATGTCTTTCAATATTATTCCTCTCTGGTTTCAACTTCTTGATAGTCATTCTGTTAAACTGTCTTATATATCCATAATTCATTCATCTGAAGTAACAATTTGCAAGACTGTAGTCATGAAGCACCTAGACATGATTTTGTTCCCCTCCATTTGGAAGATTAATCTGTAGTCAACAAGAAATTTTAAAAAATTTTAAAAATGGCTTAGAATGTATTCCTAACTACCAGTTTTTAAACTGGATTTGTACAATGGTTTGTGATTATTTTATTTTACATGGGATAATATTTTCTACTACCTATAAGTTTTGGAAAAAGAAAAAAACTAAAATTTACTACTGTAGAGGAATATGATAGAAATAGAAGACAGATTTTATGTTTGTCAAATCTCTGATAAGTACCCATATTCAAGAATTAAAGGCATATTTCTTACTATGTTAGACAGATACGAAAAAAATAAAACAAATTATGATAAGGCAACTATTTGTGACTTTTTAAAATTTACTTTTATGTGATGAATTTTACTTTATTAGCTAATGTTTTGGTTTGAAATATGGGAGGCTGATCTATTTAACAAATTTTCGAAGGCACCTACTGAAAAACACAAATGGTGGGAGGTACTATTTCTACACTTTAATGAATGGTTGAACATGTTTGGCATTAGTGCTGAGTAAATAAATCAACTGTATTTTAACTTGCTCCCTACACATGAAAAACATGTAACGTCACCAAATATTATCTACTTCTAAAGTGTTATTTTGGCAAATGTGATTTTAAAAAGTTTATTTGAAAAGGAATATACTTTCAGGAGATTAAATGTAGGTTATCATTTGTTTGAGAATACAAACATTTTTATACTACAGAACCAAGTTTTACTGAAGTACCAGTGTTTTGAAGCACTGAGGATCTTCTCAATTAATGTTTTTCTGAATTATATTTGACCTCTATGACAAGTATTCCTAGTCTTGGTAGAATAATTATGGATCTATCGTTCCAGGAACTATTTTTTGGCCTGATGATGCTCGACTGAAATCATTCATTAATCATTTGGAGAGGGGTATTACAAAAAATCTTGTGATATTTGTGGTATTTTTCACTCATATGGGATGGTCATCTGAAAATTGAAAGTTTCAATTACTGTACTTTCACATTTTGTGATCTCATCCTGCATTTTAAGTTGCCTGGCATTCACAACTGCTTACTGATAATTCCTGCATTTCAAGGAATTGGGGCCCTGAAATATAGGAAAAGGGAAATTGAGATGGGTCTTCAATTACTTTCTGCTGGCATGTTGCATGGGCCTAGGTGAGAACTCTTGCCCAAGTTATCTGATGATGCAGATAAGTGGGATCTGGGATCCTATGACCCATGGATCCTGTAGAAGAATAATACATTTTAGACATCGTATCAGCAAATTTTGGGTATAATCAGTAGGAATGCTTCAGAAATATTGAGACTAATAGTTTGGGACCAGCGAGTTAAAACAATAAACAGAGCAGCAGAGTAAATTCCTTATAGATTAGAAGAAAACAACATTGTTTTTGTTTTACCATGTGAATTCAGAAACCAAGAAGACTTAGAAAGTATCACAAGTTTATTCTGAAAACAATGCATTGATACTTTTTATATTCTAATATATATTCTAATCCTGATTATTTATATTCCAATGGATTTATTGGAATATCAATTCATTTGTCAAATTATCAATTAATTTCTGTAAGATTCACTGTGTGAAATATAAAATCAGCACATATAAATATAAAATATATAAGTAAATATAATATAAGTAAATGTTTTGCATTGTTCTGTTGTGGTTAGGGTAACAAAGGCAACTGTTTTAAAATATTATTCCGTTACTTCTACCTCAGTGTTTGGTAGAATTAGATCTAAAGATTTACCATTCGGAGATGTACAGCTTAGAGTCAAGAAGAAACACTGTGATTAAAACATTACCAATTTAAGGCCTAATAACAAGGAGAAACGTATGGACTTCTCCTGGAGCTATGGAACATATTTGGTGATAGAAAATCAGTGGTGTAAATTCCTGCCTGGTTGGATGGTAGACAGTCCAGGACATTAGGTAATCATGCGTATAAACAATTTTTTCACCTTCTTGGCTTTAGCTACTTTTGAAATGGTAGGGATAATAAATAATTATATTTTGAAAAAATACCTTCTAGTCTGAACAGTTCTGTCTGAACTGTTCATCTCTCTATGATCCCTTGTAACTAAGATTAGTTTTGCTACAGTAAGACAAGCTATGCTGTCAAGGTAAGATATTCTGGTTGGTCTGTTCCTACATGGAGCAAGGGTAAAGGGTCAGGGAGACATTTGTGCCAGTAACACCTTATTTGGGAAATTTTAAGCTGCAAAATTTAAGAAGTAGCTCTTAAGCAAGGCTTACTTTGAATACATTAGCTCCACAAAGCTAACTCAGTTGATAAATAAGTACTTGAAAAGCCATCACCTTTGGACATAGCTATAAAGGCTTCAAAGTATGATCAAATTTCAAATTAAAAAGACTTAAAATAAAATAGTTATTGACAAAAAATTGCAAATGTGAGCACTGAATAAACAATGTTTTTTCCAACTTAAACAGAATTTTACAGAAATACGATGAATAGCAATTTACGGAACAATAATATTTCCTTGTTACAAATAGGCAACCAAGGAGATATGCCTGTCTAAAGATTGCATCATTAACTACTTAAATTTACAGGATACTACTTGTTTCATCAGCACGTCTACCTGAATTACAATACAGACATTAACATGTTTAATAGGATAATAACAAATGTGTGTATGTGGTGTGTGTGTATGTTTATGTGGTTTATTTGTGTCTGTGCTTTGTGTGTACTTTGTAATGCTTGGGAGATCACACAATTGCTTCACATATGTTAGGCCAATGTTTTACCACTGAGCTATACTATTTAGTTAAAATACAAATTGTATTTTTAATGAAGACTTTTAAATTTTCATTCCTAATATGTTTTTTCAAAATTACATATGATAATATTTCATCCATCATATATCCACGTTAGCAATTGTTATTGTTATTCTTTTTCTTATTTCTTTGGAAATTAATTATATTCCTATTACAACTTCTTTACATTGTAACAGCTCTATACAATGCTTTATTTTCTATTTTATTATTCCCATGTTATCTGACTTTCAGTCCAAACTATCAGGTGGATTAAAAAGGGACTAGATTCAGGACACTTTATTTTTCTCCTTCTCTTCTCCGAAGTCTTTCTGTTTTTTGAAACAATACCAATGACATACCGCTCCAATGTGGTCCACCATTCTTCCACATCTCACTGTCTTCTTCAGTACAACTCAATTAGTTATCATTCAGCTTTATTTTGCTGTACTGCTATCTAAATCTTAACTCATTCCTAAATTAATTTTAGTTGCATTGAGCAGTCTCTAAAGACATTTTTACATATAATATCAGGAGTTTGTATTTTCACAAGGTGCGAAATTTGAGTGACTATCAAATATTTACATATCTCTGTAGAATATTGGTCCACCTGCTCAATAATCACGTATGTAAATTCAAGGAATACAGGTCAGTCAGAGCAATCTTGTAAAATGGCGTAGCTTGAAACTTCATACTAGCTTTGAACAGTATTGCCATGTTTAGTAGTGAAGACAACATAGGTCTACTATAAGAACAGACACATAGAGGAAGGAAACAGATTTGTCAAAAATAAATTCTTAGTTTTATGATCCACAGGTTTTGAAAAGGATGCTATGACATTATGAAATAAAAAACAGAATATTAAATGGTTGTGTTGGCACAATTGCCTCTCTAGATTTAAAGAATGACCTTAGACTACTACCTCAATCCTTTGTTTGTTTCTTTGTATGTAGGTCATGGGGTTTGAACTCTGGGCTTGGGCGCTGTCCATGTGCTCTTCAGCTCAAGGTGAGCACTCTACCGCTTGAGCAAAAGCAAAAACTTCCGTTTTTCTAGTGGTTTATTGGAGATAAGAGTCTCATGGAGTTTCTTGCCCAGGATGGCTTTAAACCATGATCCTCAGATCTCAGCCTCCTGAGTACCTAGGAATACAGGCATGAGCCACCGGCACCTGGCCTACCTCAAGCCTTATAAAGAATGATTATCAAGCTACATGTGAGATGTAAAAACCTATAAAACAGAAATGTAAAAATTCATGACATTGATCAGTAAACGTTTCTAAAAATTTGACATGGAAAACATTAGCGGCTAAAGAAAAGCAAGAAGTGGATTATATCTCGTGATAACCTTTCAGAACTCAAGGGACACTATAACAGAAATGAAACCATATCCAACAGATAGAGGGCACATATTTGTTAATGCTACAATGTTAATGCTGCAATGATTCTGAAACTTAAATATTTTTATAACTTCTAATTCTATATATATTTTTCCTGAATAAGATATTTCTTTAAAAAACATATGTAAATTAATAGTCTATATGAAGAACATATGAAATAAGCTCCTCTTTAGTGTCTAAGAAATTATAAAAAGAAAACTCACTAGTATGACCATAATATAAAAAGAAGACCCAAAATATAACAATGCATTTGTGGAGAAATCGATATACTTCACAGAGTGATCGATTTGTATAATACTGCAATCATTTTAGCAAACAAGTTTTCAAGTCTTAAAAAGGTGAAAGAGTATTGTATAGGATATAGGCATTACATTTCTATGAATGTATTAAACAGAAGTAAAAAACGTTTTTGGACAGAGAATATAGTTAATTGACAGTGAACTTGAATGGTATGTGTGAGACCCTAGAAATGATCCCCCAAAAAAAATTTTTGAAAAGACACACTATAGAGGATGTATGCTGGACAAATTCCTGTAACTGAATTTTATATCTATTTTAATGTCTGTTCTAAAATTTACAACATTTCTATTTGAAGAAATGCAACTTTGTGACACTTAGGGTTTGAAAACCTATGAAAATACAATTCACTTCCAAAGCACTAAAATGTATACAATAAAAGGAGATAATATATTGTAAGTGAATTGCATGTCAGGAATAAAAAAACTTGTTAAAACTTCTTCACACAAAATGCAGAATTGCTAAAAAGATGATTTTGGTGCTGGCTAAAAACTCTTTGTAAACTACTGCATTTAAAACAAAGATGTGATTTCTGTTTATTTTGAGGGTATTTTGTCCGTTTGAGTTTATACAGAGATAACTCAATCCAAAAGTATATGTGATAACTGGAATACCTAGGAATTATGCATCACTTCTAAGTAATTTTTTTATTATTTTTATTTTTTAATGTGAAAATACTGTACAGAGGGGTTACAATTAAATGGGCAAGATAATGAGTACATTTCTTATCAAGCATTGTAGCCTCCTCGTTTGTTACCCCTTCCCATCCCTTCCCATCCTCCGCCGCCCCCCCACCCTATCCTCCCAGCTACCCCCACCAAGACTGTTGTAAATTTCATTTTTCGACATAATGACTTGTACATCTCATTATTGCATTGGGTTCACCTGTATCCCTATTTTTCCTCATAATTAACCTTATTTGCAATATCTAGTATATGTCTGAGTCAAGCAGAAAAGGTCAGATAAGGTGATGTTAGGGAAATGAACCCTAAGATATATATTCAAATGTTTCTTTTTCTTTCATGCAATTGTTTCTAACACATTTATAAGATTATTTCTTTGTTGCTTTGTATGTCCCTTCCCCACAGTATTATCTCTGCTTTCACTGTATTTGATGTTGGTATAATTTGTGGAGGGGAAGGGGAAAAACTTCTAGGTAATTGAGAAACTTTTCTGGAAGAAACTTTTAGCAAATGACAGAAAACACAATTCTATGCATCTGCATTTTATGAAAGTCATATGTTACTTGTTCATTCGAATTGCTTATCTCTACTTTGTTAGGAAAAACATATTCTCAAGATAGCCAAAAGCAGTGAAAAGAACAAAATACACAATCATCTTGATTTATTTGTGAAAGTAACAAATGAAATAAAACAATTCCACTTAAGGGACTCCAATATTAGTGTATGTGAAGATGTTCCTGACTGCCAATATCCATTAAATTTTTGGAATTTTAATTTCTACTAATATATGAAAACTAGAGCAAGAAAACAAATAGAGACTTAGAGTGAATCAGCCTTGAAATCCTTTTCTTAATTGTTTTGAATTTGCAAAAGAATTGAAACTCCTTTACTTTGGAAATCATTTAAAATATTTATCACTTATGATAATTCAAATACCAAGCAAGAGTAATTTTATAGAATCATTATAAATATCCTTTTATTACTATTATAAAATAGAATTAAAAAAACAGTCCCAATATATGACCTACCTATCATTATTCTTAACTTCTAATCATTACCTAACTATCTTAAACAATCTAAATTGTCATATCTTTAACATAGACGTAAATATTCTATACTTTTTTACTTAACATTTTCCAGGGGTATGTATTCATGTTTCTAAGAAATGTTCACAGCAGTTAAAAGATGCTTTTGTGAAATTAATGTGATAAAATTTGTTGTTGTGGCTGTTGTTTGCAAGGCCTGGACATTGTCCCTAAACATTTTTATGCTCAAAGACAGCACTCCAGAACTAGAGGAAAAGAGCTAATTCCTGTTTTTAGTGGTTAATTGGAGATAAGAATCTAACAAGTACTTTTCTGTCTGGGCTAGTTTCGAAAACAATTCTAAGATCTCAGCACCCAGAATATCTCGTAATATAAGGGTGAGTTAGCGGCACTTGGGTTCATGAAGTTTTTTTTTTTAATTTTAATTTTAATTATATTTTAAGATGTTTGTTTCACTATGATGTATATCATTCTGCAAATAAATTTAGATATATGTATATTTCTCCTGGGTAAAGTAATGAACTCAAGGAAAATGTCCCTAAGGAGCCTGTCAATTCTAATATCACTGTTTGTCTCAAAATGCTTTAAATTCTACATCCTCTAATGTGGGCATAGGGTTATATTGTGGAACTTTTCTCCTCAGAGAGTGACTATTACCCTATTGCTTAACATGGACAAAGTATCTTCATACATAGACTGGGTGTGTGCAAATAAGAAGTGGTAGTTGAACAACGTTCTTAGCAGTCTGTACAGATGAAATGGAAATAGAGCAACTATGAACTCAAAAGGAATGTGCAAAAAAGACAAAGGAACGAAGTAGAATGTGCCAAGAAAAGCTGAAGTATAATTTCAAATAATGTGCTCAGGTGTGAGGATGTGTTCAAAGTACAGGTTCAGACAATGTAGTTGGATATCTTGGGCAGAAAACTGCTTTAAACTATTCTGGGATAATTGTACAAGTAGAAGCCCCTAACTCTGACTCTAATCAGCGACAACATCATCAACTTAGGGACTATTTTCCACGTGCAAAGTGAGAAAAAGAGGGCTGATCATAGTTAGTGTTCAAGTTGAAGCAATGACAATCACATAAATTTTCTTATAAGTCTTCATTTATTTTGGAGCATTAGAGTATGAAAAAGCCAAGTAAATATTCTGCATATACCTAAATTAAGTGGGACGTATTATATTGGTCTCTCTTTAACTTGGAAGTTATCAATTATGTCTTTTTATACACTAACTTTGGACAATTATCTGCTGTCAGTTATTTTCTTCTCTTACCTTTCTTTTGCCCTTCCACTTACATAATTATTATTTAAAGAGATATAACTGAGCTTGCATTTCTAAATTCTTCAAAATTATCTGAACTACTTCATACTTATGGCAGCATCCTATATCTTTCTCAAGGGAAATATTCTGTCACTATCATTTTTATCCTATATGATATTGGATATATTCCTGCCAAATTCAGTGCAAGATATATATTAGACTCATTCAGATATCTCAACACTTGTACCACCATAAAATACTATCTTACTTGGAAATCATGATATTAATATATCTGGGGAGTTGGCATCTGTCATTTTTGAATGGCCTTAAGTGATTCTTACATGCTATCATGATTTAAACTAATATACCACTCAGTAGATGAACGAATTGACAAAATGTGGTTTATATATATACAGAGGAATTCTATGCTTCCAATTCATAAGGAAATGGAAAGACTTGGAAAGATCCTACTAAGAAAAATAAGCAAGACACAAAGAAACAGATTCCATGGTTTCCCCCATTTGTAATAACCAGGAAATATCTAGGATAGTCCTAGCAGATGAGCAGAATGGCTCAATAGCTATGTGTATATGACCACATAAAATGATGCTGAGCAAAATAAACTCCTAGATATGGAAAGAGAAGTTTTTCTTTGTGGCTTTGTTTTTAATGTACCATGTGATTTCTTTTTTCTTTTGTTTTCCTCTATGGTTTGTCCATTGTTGTATTTGATTTCAGTATCCTGTGTATTGTATATACATTTATCTTCATTTGGCAAGGGAAGCAGAACAATAAAATGGCGAGACAAAGGACAAAAGGCAAACCAATGCAATAGACATACTCACAGGACAACATGTTGGAAATTTACATTACAACTTGTGAGGAGTATTGGGTGAATGAAGAGTGTGAGAAAAATAAGGGAGGGGGTAAAAATTTTGACGTTATGTATCCAGTACCTTATAATTACTGCAACCCCTTCTATATATCATCTTGACAATAAAATTAAGTTAAAAATGAGCTACATAAAATATAATTTCACTGTATCGGTATAGTAAATATTATTCTACGTGCATTACCTTTTAAAAAATGAACATTTTGCCTGCCAATTAAATTACCTTTCTTTATCGGAGGGACTTCAACGTGAATGTTATCAAACTATACAATATTTTCAGAATATACTTGCCATTATTTGAAAAAAAAAACATTATTTTAGTATTTTCTCATATTAAAACAGAATACAGTTCAATTCTATGGAAACTCCTAACGTTGAAAACTGACTAATTATTAAGAGGACAGAATATATCAGTTCCTCAACATTCCTATGACTATTAACTACTCATTTTCAAATTCTGAATATGCCATACCAGAGACATTCAAATCAGTACCTGTTTGAATTTTAATTAATTCAGCAATAGATGCAGTTTCCAATGAGGCATTACATATTTAAAAGTCAACAGAAAAAATAGACATGTTCGGTTGAGGATAAAACTATGAAGTATCTATAATAATTAATTCCTTAAGAGTAAACATTTGTTCATCAGAGTAAGCTATTATTTCTATGACAATCAATCCCAATTTTTTATGCCATAAATTCATCCTAGCCCAACAATTTCCAACTTTTAAGGTGCACCTTAAAATTCCCTAAATTCACATCATGACTACTTTATCAATATTGTGAAAAAATACTACACATCTGCTAATGTGATGCCCTTCTTATTGTGGAAAGAATGCTACACTACGCTTTGCTACATCATTTTCCCTGCAATGGTATTCTTGAGCTCAGTACTCTTGCAAATATTATTTATTTTTATTTTATTTTATTATATATATTATCTATCATAGATATTCAGGAGATCTGTATATCTTAATATTAAGATTTGAAGATTATGTTGCAAAGCCCACCCCGGCAGGAAGGTTCTTTAGATTCTTACCTCCAATAATCTCATAAGGAAAAGCCAGACCCAAGTGGCACTGAGGTTCAAGTGGTAGAGCAGTAGTTTGGAGCAGAAACAGGCTCTGGGACCGTGCCCAAGCCCAGAGATTAAGCCCTAGGACAAACCAAGCAACAAAAACAAAATAAAAACAAACCGAAAACCTAGCATGTTTCTCATTGTATACAGAGGTACATAATTAAGGAAATTTCTTCCTGTGTTATGTATAGGTAGAAAGAAAAGATGTCATATAATTACTCTCTTCATACCATGTTACACCAAAGTCTCAAAAGATTGCTCCTTTTCTATATTTATAAATTAATATAATCAATTTGTTGACAATTTGTCTAGATTATTCGCATTATCTTCTTAAACATGAACTGTTGGAATTATCTATTAACTAAGTTCTTATTATACTTCACTTGAAAGGATATTCTATTTTTTTGGGGGGGAGGTCCAGTCGTGGGGCCTGAATGCTGGGCCTGGGCACTGTCCCTCAGCTCTTCAGCTCAAGGCTAGTGCTCCACCATTTGAGCCACAGCGCCACTTCTGGCTTTTTTTCTTTTTGCTTATGTGGTACTGAGGAATCAAACCCAGGGCCTCAGGCATGCAAGGCAAGCGCTCTACCACTGAGCCACCTTCCCAGTCGAAAGAATATTCTAGTCAATTAGAATGCCAGAATCATTAGTGAATTTGTAAATTAAATCTTTTACTTGAAGAGAATTTCGTAGTATCCTATAGAATATTAAATTACAAACAAAAAATATCTATTTTAAATCTAAATTCTAATTTAGCCAGGTCTACACAGTCCTACATTAAATGTACTTTCCTATTTCATCAGGCTTAAAATTTTGTAATCTTTCATCATTTCTTGGCATTCTAACAGAATGATACTTACTTTTTCAAATTTTTGGTTGGGAATCATGACCTCTCTTGAATTTAGAAATGTTCTTTAATTAAGAGAACATTTAAAACACGACTGAGGATTATATATGAGTTGCATTTTAATAGGAAACTTGACTTCTCAAAGCATAATGACAAAATTAGCCCAAATTTCCAACTGTGTATTCCTATCTTGTTTATTTTTTATTCCTTTCTTGATTGGTTTTATTGAAACAAAATTATATTCTTCAAGTTGGCCAAAGTTTCTGATCAGCTCACATAACTTGGGAGTGGAGTCCATGGGGTCCATTAAATACAAGATCATGTCATTTTCATGTATTTTTCTATTTTTAAATTTATTATTTTTTTATTGGGAAAAAATTGTACAGAGGGATTGAAATTACCTGGGCAAGATAATGAGTACATTTCTTCTGAAGCGTTGTAACTTCCTATTTTGTTTCCCCTACCCATCTCTTCCCATTCTCCTCTTTTACCCCACCCAGTCCTCCTCCCCACCACCAAAGTTGTAAAGTTTGTTTTCGATATAACAACTTGTACATCTCATTGTTGCAATGGGTCCACCTGTATCCCTATTTAAACGATTTGTTTTTTCCCTTTCCCTCCACAAATTATACCAACATCAAATACAGAGAAAGCAGGGGTTATACCGTGGGGGAGGGAATACAAAGCAAGAAAGAAATAATCTTATAAACGTGTTAGAAACAATCCCATGAAAGGAAAAAAACATTTGCATACATATCTTTGGGTTCATTTCCCTAACATCAACTTATCTGACCTATTCTGCTTGACTCAGACATATACAAGTTACTGTAAATAAGGGAGACCATGGGACCTATGTTTCTTTGGGCCTGGCTTACTTCATTAATATAATTTTTTCCAAGTCTTTCCATTTCCTAACAAATGGAGCAATGTCATTCTTTCTGGTAGAGGCATAGAATTCCATTGTGTATATATACCACATTTTCTTGATCCACTCATCTACTGAGGGGCATCTGGGTTGGTTCCATATCTTAGCTATGGTAAATAATGATGCAATAAACATAGTCGTGCTGGAAGCTTTAGAGTGGTCTTGTTTGTGAATATTTGGGTAAATGCCAGAAAATGGGATTGCTGGGTCATAGGAGAGGTCTATGTGGAATCTTTTTAGGAATCTCCATATTTCTTTCCAAAGTGGTTGAAAAAGTTTACACTGCCACCAACAGTGCAGTAAGATTCCCATCTGTCCACATCCCCTTCAGCATCTGTTGTTATTAGAGTTCTTTTTTATAGCCATTTTAACTGGGATGAGGTGGTATTTCAATGCTGTTTTGATTTGCATTTATTTCATGGCTTGAGAATTTGAGCATTTCTTCATGTGTTTATTGGCCATCCTTCTTTACTCTTCAGAGAAATTTCTCTTTAAGCCTTGAGCCCACTTATTTAGTGGGCAGTTGATTCTTTGAAGATTTGTTGGTGGGGGATTTAATTTTTTAAGTTCCAGGTATATTTTAGATATGAGACCCTTTATGTTGTATGGCTAGTGAATATCTTCTCCCAATCAGTGGGCTTTTTAGTGATCTTGCAAGCTATGTCCTTTGCCAGGCAGAAGCTCTGCAATTGCATGCAATACAATTTGCCCAAACATTTTTTGATTTTTTGTGTTTCCGGGTCTCTATTAAGAAAATTTTGGCCTGTGCCAAGGAGACCTAGGGTTTCTCCTATTCCATCCTGTAATATTTTTAGAGTGTCTGCTTTGACTCCGAGGTCTTTAATCCATTTGAGTTGATTTTGGTGCAGGGTGATAAATAAGGATCTAGCTTTAGTTTTCTACAAGTAGTTAACCAATTTTGCCAGCACCATTTACTGAACAGGCTGTCTTTCTTATATTCTATTTTTTTAGCTCCCTTATCGACAATTAGATGCCTATGGGACTCTAGGTTCATTTCTAGGTTTTCAATTCTATTCCATTGGTCATCTTGGATGTTTTACTTCATATTTCCCTACTTAGATTCCCTTCAAGTTTGAATCTTGTCTTATTGCCCCAGCTAGCATTCTAATACTAATTTGAAGAGGAGTGGAGAGAGCAGACATCCTTATCTCTTTCCTGAATTAATGAGAAATGGCTTTAACTTTTCACCATTAATTATAATGCTGGCTGTAGGTTCGTCAATTCTTAGCAGAAAGAACAGCACTGGAGCAATATCAGTTCCAAATTTCAAACTATACTAATAAGCCATAGTAATTCAAACAGCTTGGTACTGGCACAAGAACAGTCCTGTGGACCAATGAAATAGGACTGAAATCTCAGAAATAAACCCACTGACCTATAGCCACCTAATCTTTGAAAAGGGAGCTAAAAATATAGAATGGAAGAAAGACAGCTTTTTCAGTAAATGGTGCTGGTAAAATTGGTTAAACACCTGTAGAAAACTAATGCTAGTTCTATCTATCTATCTATCTATCTATCTATCTATCTATCTATCTATCTATCTATCTATCTATCTATCTATCTATCTGTCTATCTATCTATCTATCTGTCTATCTATCTATCTATATTACCCTGCGTGATAATCAAATCAAAATGGATCAAAGACCTCAAAATAAAAGTAGACACCGTGAAAACATTACATGAAGGATAAGAGAAACTCTAGGACTTTTTAGCAGAGGCCAAAAATTTCTTAATAGAGAACCAGAAACAAATCAAATCAAAGAAAGGTTAGAGAATGGGATTGCATGAAACAGCAGAGCTGTTCATAGCAGAGCTATGAACAAGGTAAAGTTCATAGATAGCAAGATCAATAAAAAGCCCACTTACTGGGAGAAGTTCTTCATTAGTCATAAAACAGACAAATTCTTATATCTAAAATGTACTTAGGACTCAAAATCATAAATCCTCCAAAAACAAATCCTCAAAGGAACAGCTGCCCAATAACTAAGTGGGCTGAAGACTTAAAGAGAGACTTCTTTGAAGAGGAAATAAAAAGTGTCCATTAGACACATGAAGAAATACTCAATTTTTCTAGTCATAAAAGAAATGCAAATCAAAACATTGAGATTGCACCTCACTCCAGTTAGAATGGCTAAAATCAAGAAATGTAATAATGACAGATGCTGGTGGGGATGTATCTAAAAGGGAACCCTACTGCATTATTTGTAGATGTGTAAACTTGTTTAATCACTTTGGAAAGCAGTATGGAATTTCTTCAAAAGACTCCACCTAGAGCTCCCCAATGACCCAGCAACCTGACTTTTACACACTTACCCAAATGATCACAAAACTACCAGCACAACCATGTTTATTGCAGTATTAGTCACCATAGCTATGATATGGAACCAACCCCAATGCCCCTCAGTATATGAATGGTTCAAGAAAATGTGGTACACACACACACACACACACACACACACACACACACATACATACACATACACAACACACACACACACACACACACACACACACACACACACACACACACACACACACACACACACACACACTGGAATTCTATGCTTCCATCAGAAAGAATGACATTGCCCCATTTGTTAGGAAATGGAAAGACTTGGTAAAAATTATATTAAATGAAGTAAGCCAGACCAAAAGAAACATAAGACCCATGGTTTACCTTGTTTTACCTTTGTTTGCAAGGATTACTACATGTCTAGGACAAGTAGAGAAGATAAAAACTAGGTACATATGACCATAAAAGATGATCTTAAG
>NW_024872296.1:0-18905 GCF_019054845.1 Dipodomys spectabilis | reverse complement strand
TTATTTCAGCATGGAGATATACCTAAGAAGAATTAGATTTCAATAGAGTATTTGGCGGTTATGATTTGTTAAAGTCTATTGAGGCATTTTCTGTTCTAAAGAAGAATCAATTCAAGGAGTCTTCAGTCACATCAGTAAAACTGTATGTTTAATCTAATACTTGGTGTTACTTGTCCTACATTTATAATGAGTAGGCTGATAAAAATATTTCAATAAAATCCCAAACTGATATGGATAGATGGGTCACTAATTGGAACTGTAGGACAAATTAGGCTTCTCTGTGCTGTTGTTCAATCTATAATCTCCTGGCTAAATAAATTTTTCAAAATTGTTCACAGAATACCTCTAAGAAAAGTTCATGACAGTTATATCTGTATAATATTTTTAAGGTCAGTGTTAAAGCATTTGTTCCCAACATTTAAAATCAATAGGATCTGTTGAATTAATGGATCCAGAATTTTATGTCTTCACATCCATATCTCAACATTTTATCAATATGACTTTCACCAAAACACTGTTCTTATTGAACTTGTCTATGTCCTCTTACTTTTCAAATCCAAATAGATTTCCTTCAATATCTTCCTGAAAATTCTTTCGTTCCATTTCTTCTGTAAATCTGTGTTTATTAATTTTTTGTTACCTTATTTATCTCTTTCCTCCAATTTTATCCACACTCTTACTGACATTATTCACACTTTCGTCAGAACTTTCCTTTTCCTCTTCCCTTTAATAATTTCCCTGATTTTATTATTATTTTTTAATATTCATGTTCGTGGATATTTTGATGATGTTCAAACAGAACTATCTTTGCATCTGTTTAACATAAACCTTAGAACTAGCAGAGAGTTTTTCCTTCTAAATCCATCTTTTCCACCTGAAGTCCTTATCACCAAGAATGTAACTAACACAGTTAGGAGACCGAGATGTGGAAACATTTTAGATTTCCTTTTGCCCTACCTCCATCCATTAGATAAGATGAATGATCAAGATTTTCTCAGTTTCTGTCACTAATGTAATATCTATGTACTCCTTTTTGTGCCCCTGAAACCAATCTATTGCAAATACTCATCACCAGTCATTCAGTCCTAAAACAACTGTTTACAAAATATGCATTTTTCCCCATGGTCTTTTCATATTGGTCCTCTCCATCAACCAATGTCTCTCCTTGTAAGCACACAGGGTGAAGAACTCAAACAAAAATTCTAGTACCATTATTTACTCACAACATTGACTTTTGGTCTTGCATTGCTCATCTGTAAATGGATGTAATCTACCAGAAATATTGAAGAATATATTTGTTGATTTCTAGAGCAAGGAAAAAGAAAGCAAACAGTCCTTACATTTTCTACCTTAGCTTACAAATAAGGAAAGTGTCAAATTCAGTTTGTTGGTATAAAGACAGAAATAGTTTCATGCAGAAATAAAAATAAATTTTTCTCCTGGCTCTACAGCTTGTGTCATTTTATGGTAACTGGATATATGTAAGTGTTATTATGTAAATTGTGTCATGTCTTTACAGCTGTAATGAAGAACATACTCTTAATATATCATTGTAAAACATTAGTTTTTGAATAGTATCTATATGAGAATGTTATTTGAACTAATCACACTAAGTTGTAACCTACATCTTAGTCCATCAAAATATGGAAATAAATGATTTTATTTATAAGAAAATAATAACACCAATTACAGTGAGTATACATTAGAAAGACTACCTGTTTATGTGATTGTATTTCTTGATATTGAAACACTCCTGTTTTTATTCTGTTTTTTTTTTTTTTGGTTCATCTTGGGGACTGGACTCTTGGCCTGGCACTGTCCCTCAGCTCTTCAGCTCAATGTACTCTTCCACTTGAGCCACGGTGCCACTTCCCGCTTTTTCTGCTTATTTGGTGCTGAGGAATGAAACCCAGAGCCTCATGTAGGCAAGGCCAGCACTCTGCCACTGAGCCACCTTCCCAGCCTTCCTCTTGTTATTGTTTTTGTATGTAATCCAACGATGTTTATAACTATGTATTCAATGTTGGAAATTTAGCTTCAAAGTTATCTAAAGTTTTTATTTTTCCTTTTCAATCACAACATCGTCATTATCAGGCTACACTGTGGTCATCATCCTCTCCACCCAATTTATTATTAGCATCATAAGTGCTAATTATTGAATGTCGGATATCTGTCTATGATTTTACTATTATTTGTCTTTTGATTAATAATTTTAATGTTACCGCTGTGCATGCATCCATATTGAAATTTAGAACGAATAAACAAAAAAACTAAACCATATCAGGTAGCTTGACTATGTGCTTATAACAAAATATAGAATAGAATTTTTGAAGCATTGCAAATTCCTAATGAGTATGAATTAACTTCCTCTCTCTCCTTAACAACAAACAAATATTAAAGAGTTTGGGCAGAACCTTTTAAAGTAATATATGTAAATATTCCTACAATATCATGTGTATATCTAAAATTCCCTTGAAAGTAATAAACTCTACTTTCTGTTGAAATATAATTATTTTATTCTAGGAAACTTTTAGCAAAATAGACTGTATATCTTTGAAATGAAAAAGGTCAAAAATAGTAACATAAAAGTTTTAGAGGGAGTCTGTCATATATATATATGTATATATATATATAAATATTATGAGTAGAATAGTACATTTTTAGACATTATTTGTCCTCAGAAATATATACATATATCTAAATTTATTTGCAGAATGATATACATCATAGTGAAACAAACATCTTAAAACATATTTAAAATTAAAAAAACAAAACTTCGTGAAACCAAGTGCTGGTAACTCACCCTTATAATATGAACTATTCTGGGTGCTGAGATCTTAGAATTGTTTTTGAAACTAGCCCAGACAGAAAAGTACTTCTTAGATTCTTATCTCCAATTAACCAATAAAAACAGAAATTAGTTCTTTTCCTCAAGTTGTAGAGTGCTGTCTTTGAGCATAAAAAGGCTTGGGACAATGCCCAGGCCTTGCAAAAAACACCCACAACAACAAATTGTATCACATTAATTTGACAAAAGCATCTTTTAACTGCTGTGAACATTTCTTAGAAACATGAATACATACCCCTGGAAAATATTAAGTAAAAATGTATAGAACATTTACGTCTATGTTAAAGACATGAATATTTAGATTGTTTAAGAAATTTAGGTAATGATTAGAAGTTAAGAATAATGACAGGTAGGTCATATATTGAGACTGGTTTTTTTATTCTATTTTACAATAGAAATAAAATGATATTTATAATGATTATATAAAATTACTCTTGGTTGGTATTTGAATTATCATAAGTGATAAATATTTTTAAATGATTTCCAAAGCAAAGGAGTATCAATTCTTTTGTAATTTCAAAACAATTAAGAAAATGATTTCAAGGCTGGTTCACTCTAAATTTATATTTGTTTCCTTGTTCTAGTTTTCATATGTTAGTAGACTTTAAAATTCCAAAAATTTAATGGATATTGGCATTCAGGAACATATTCACATACACTAATATTGGAGTCCCTTAAGTGGAATTGTTTTATTTCATTTGTTACTTTCACAAATGAATCAAGATGACTGCGTATTTTGTTCTTTTCACTGCTTTTAGGTCTTATCTTGAGAATACGTTTTTCCTAGCAAAGTAAAGATAAGCAATTGGATTGAGCAAGTAACATATAACTTTCATAAAATGCAGATGCATAGATTTGTGTCTTCTGTCATTTGCTAAATGTTTCTTCCAGAAAAGTTTCTCAAGTATTCGAAGTTTTTCCCCTTCCCCTCCAAAAATTGTACCGACATCAAATACAGTGAAAGCAGGGGTTATACTGAGGGGGAGGGAAATACAAAGAAACAAAGAAATAATCTTATAAATGTGTTAGAAACAATCGCATGAAAAAAAAAAAAAAACATTTGAATAAATATCTTAGGCTTCATTTCCCGACCATCCCATTATCTGACCTTTTCTGCTTGACTCAGACATATACTTGATATTGCAAATAAGGGAAACCATGGGAAAAAATAGGGATACAGGTGGACTCATTGCAACAATGAGATGTACAAGTCGTTACATCAAAAAATGAACTTTACAACTTTGGTTGGGGGGGTTAGCGGGGAGGATTGGGTGGGACGGCGGAGGAGGATGGGAAGGGATGGGAAGGAGAAACAAAGGAATAGGCTACAATGCTTGATATGAAATGTACTCATTTTCTTGCCCATGTAATTGTAACCCCTCTGTACAGTATTTTCACAATAAAAAAATAAAAATAATAAAAAATTACTTAGAAATGATGCATAATTCCTAGGTATTCCAGTTTTCACATGTAGTTTTGCCTTGAGTTATCTCTGTATAAACTCAAACGGACAAAATACCCTCAAAATAAACAGAAATCACATCTTTGTTTTAAATGCAGTAGTTTACAAATAGTTTTATCCAACACCAAAAACATCTTTTTAGCTATTCTGCATTTTGGGTGAAGAAGTTTTAACAATAGTTTTTTTTTTCTGACATGCAATTCACTTACAATATATTATCTCCTTTTATTTTATATATTTTAGTGCTTTGGAAGTGAATTGTACCTTCATAGGTTTTCAAAGCCAAATTTTCACAAACTTGCATTTCTTCAAAGAGAAATGCTGTAAATTTCAGAAGAGACATTAAAATAGATATAAAATTCAGTTACAGGAATTTGCCCAGCATACATCCTGTATAGTGTGTCTTTTCAAAATTTGTTTTTGGGGATCATTTCCCGGGACTCACACATAATATTCAAGTTCACTGACAATTAACTACATTCTCTGTCCAAAAAAGTTTTTAACTTCTGATTAATACAGTAATGGAAGTGTAATGCCGGGATCCTATACAATTCTCTTTCACCTTTTGAAGACTTGAAAATTGTTTGCTAAAATGATTGCAGTATTATACAAATCGATCACTACAAGAAGTATATGAATTTCTCCACAAGTGTATTACTATATTTTGCGTCCTCTTTTTATATCATGGTCATACTAGTGAGTTTTCTTTTTATCATTTCTTAGACACTGAAAAGGAGCTTATTTCATATGCTCCTCCTATTGACTATTAATTTATATATGTTATTTAAAGAAATATCCTATTCAGGAAAAAATTTATATAGTAGAAGATATAAGAATACTTAAGGTTCAGAATCATTGTAGCATTAACATTGTAGCATTAACAAATATGTGCCCTCTGTTGGATATGTTTTTATTTCTGTTATAGTGTCGCTTGAATTATGAAAGGTTATCACTTGATATAATCCAGTTCTTGCTTTTCTTTAGCTACTAATAATTTCCATGTCAAATTTTTAGAAACCTTTACTGATTAATGTCGTGAATTTTTACATTTATGTTTTATAGGGTTTTACACCTCAGATTTAGTTTGATAATCATTCTTTATAAGGTTTGAGGTAGGCCAGGTGCTGGTGGCTCAAGCCTGTAATCTTAGCTACACAGGAGGCTGAGATCTATGGATCGTGGTTTAAAGCCAGCCAAGGCAGGAAAGTCCATAACACTCATATCTCCAAAAAACCAGTAGAAAACCGGAAGTTTTGCTGTTGCTCAAGCGGTAGAGTGTTCACCTTGAGCCGAAGAGCACATGGACAGTGCCTAAGCCCAGAGTTCAAACTCCATGACTGACATACAAACAAACAAACAAAGGATTGAGGTAGTAGTCTAAGATCATTCTTTAAATCTAGAGAGGTAATAGTGCCATTACAACCATTTAAGATTCTGTTTTTATTTCATAAAGTCATAGCATCCTTTTCAAAATCTGTGGACCATAAAACTAAGAATTTATTTTTGACAAATCTGTTATCTTCTTCTATTTGTCTGTTCTTATAGTAGAATTATGTTGTCTTCACTACTAAACATGGTAATACTATTCAAAGCTAGTATGAAGGCTCAAGCTAAACCATTTTACAAGATTGCCGTGACTGACCTGTATTCCTTGAATTTACATAGGAGATTATTGAGCAGGTGGACCAATATTCTACAGAGATATCTAAATATTTGATATTCACTCATATTTCGCCCCTTGTGAAAATACAAACCCCTGATTTTATATATAGAAAATGTATTTAGAGACTGTTCAATGCAACTAAAATTAACTTAGGAATGAGTTAAGATTTAGATAACAGTACAGCATAATAAAGCTGAATGATAACGACTTGAGCTGTACTGCCGAAGAGAATGGGAGGGGGAAGAATGGTGGACCACATAGGAGCTGTAGGTCTTTGGTATTGTTTCAAAAAAACAGAAAGACTTCAGAGAAGAGAAGGAGAAAAATAAAGTGTCCTGAATCTAGTTTCTTTGTAATCCACCTGATAGATTGGACTGAAAGTCAGATAACATGGGAAAAATAAAATTAAAAAAAAAAGCATTGTATAGAGCTGTTACAATTTAAAGAAGTAATAGGAATATAATTAATTTCCAAAGAAATAAGAGAAAGAATAAGAATAACAATTGCTAACGTGGATAGAAGATGGATCACATTTTATCATATATAATTTTGAAAAAACATACTAGAAATGAAAACTTAAAACTCATAATTTAAAATACAATTTTTATTATAACTAGATAGTATAGCTCAGTGGTAAATCATTGGCCTAACATATGTGAGCAATTGTGTGATCACCCAAGCATTACAAAGTACACACAAATACACACACACACAAAACCCACATAAATATACACACAGACACACCACATACACACATTTGTTATTATCATATTAAACAGAGGAAATTATCACAACTAGTAAAAGTATTTTAATATATGAAATCATAATATTGCTCATACTATTCAAACGTTTAGTAGAAATAAAATAGTCACAAGATACTTGGATTCGTATAGATTAATTAAATTGAAAATTAAAAAATAAAAGACATGAGAACTTTGCAAACAAGTTTTAAATAATGAACATTTTGAATTATGTGTCCTTTTTTTTTGACAAAAGATTGATCTTACTGGTGTTTTAACTCAAGATTTAGAATATGATAACCATGTGCTCTATATCTTGCTAGGGATGGCTATATCTCTAATCATTTCACTCTGGTAATTTTATGATAAGGTCTCATATTTTTTCAGTCTCTCCTGAATCACAAACCCTATTTACACTTCCCACCATAGTTAGAAAATGGAAACTACAAACACTATGCCCAGCTCAAACAGTTTTTTTTAAAATTCAAGTACAAATATTTCCAAACCTGAACATGTAATGCAGCCTTTTTTAATAAAGTATGTGCTTCTTGAAAATACAGTATTTGTTACCTGGACAAATATGTTTAGAACTATAATAAAATAAATTTATTTAAATTCACCAATCATAAAATTTAAGAAAATAATTTTTAAATATTCACATGTTAACTATTTTGAAAGCAAAAATATATGTCTGAATCATTTAAATGTGTTAAAATTATGCAAAACTAGATTAACTAATCCTACAACTCTGAAAAAAGAATTACCCTAAAGAAACAAGACAAAATAAGTTCAAAATTTGAAATTTGGAAAATAAAATGAAGTGTACTCTTTAGTTGACTTAAATAACTGTAAACCCTCTGTATATCAATTTTATAATAAGAAATGCATGAACAAAGTAAGAAAATTACACATTGGTCAATAGCGACAGGAAAAATATCAGTAGTTTTTTTTGAGTGTGCAAAAAATCAATGGAAGAGATAACAATGTTTCTTCCATAATAAATATACTCATTTCCTTACTTATGTAACTATCCCTTCTGTACATTACCTTTACAATAAAATTAAATTGAAATTAAAAATAAACTAAATAATGTACCAATAAAGAATTCGTAGAGAGTTAGGAAGGTGGCTCAGTGGCAGAGCTCTTGCTTTGCATGCTTGAGGCGCTGGGTTCACTTCCTCAGCATCACATAAACAGAAAAAAAAAAGCCGGAAGTGGCACCGTGGCTCAAGTGGTCTAGTGTTAGCCTTGAACTACCCTTGAGGAACAGCGCCCAGGCCCGGAGTTCAGGTTCCACGACTGGACCTCCCCCTCCAAAAAATACAAAAAAACAGAATTACTAGAAGCCATTGGTTAAAAACTTTTTAGAAAATTGCCCTATGTACCCAAGTAATATAATATGATGATACTATTTAAATACTTCAACTTCAGCAGAGAAGCCAAATGTTTAAAAACTGGTACAAAGTAAAGTAATAAATCAGAATATATTACTATTAATAATAATCATAAGATGAATTTATAGTGTTAGTCAAATAGGTAAGAAATGAGGCAATTTGCCATTCGTTTGCACTTAATAAGTGAGAAAGAATTTTCTAGGTCTTTTTAAATATATAATATGTTTAATGAAGAAACTATTCTGTCACATATAATAATCAGATGAGGGTGATATTAGAACAAAGAGCAGATTGTACTAAGTTTTGGATGTTAATGTATATACTTATTTTTGTTGTGGGAAATTGTGTTCAACTTGGTGTATTGTTTTTGTTAGACTGGTGTCATATCAGTGGTTAATTTTAGGATAGGGGTTCCCTTTCCACAAGAACATGCACCTGATCTGTCTTTTTAGCCTTTCGATTATCAATGGCATAACAGTTGCACACCAACTTGTCTGAATTCCTACCTTGGCTGGCCCGGATTCTGCAGTCCTTCCAATCTTAACCTGTAGATAGTGCAGGATGGTGGAAATAATCAAATGCACCCAGCTATAGATTGAGAAGGAAGTCCACTAAACTTTTGGCCTGGGTTCTGTTCTCAAGCCTCCCCAATCGTTAAGAGTTCTGATGGGAGCCCCTGGTGCCAGGCAGTAAGAGTATTTTTTAAAGCAACTAGACATACATATGACTTAGCCATGTGAACACCTCAGGACAAGAATAAAAGAGCAGTGAAGCATAGTGGACAGGCCCAATTTTAACTAGCTACTTAGAGGCTGAAGAAGCTTAGCTAGCTATTCAGGAGTCTGAGATCTGAAGACCACTGTTCCAAGCCAATCCAATCATGAAAATACATGCGATTATCTCCAAAAAAACAGAAGTGAAACAATGGCTCAAGTGGTAAACCACTATCCTTGGTCACAGAAGCTTAGGGAGAGTGCCCAGGCACTATCAAGCCTCAGGAATGATGAATGAATGAATGAGCATTTGCACATGCGAGTGCGTTTATATGCGTGCATGTGTACACACACATTCTCTCTCTCACACACACACACACAGAAATGAGTACTTCAATGCGAAGTTCTTTTTTCTTTACCTTGCTGTAATCTATTTCCCTGTATTAGTTTACAAATTAACAAAATCAGCTAAGCACCTATTTACATACAACTCATCATGTTTCTCTAAAGTCAACTCTCATTTTGGAAACATGCTGGTCCCAAACTATTTTTCCCCATATTTCTGTAGCATTCCTACTGATTATACACAAATTGTGCTGATATGATGTCTAAAAGTTATTATTCTTCTACAGGATCCACGGGTCCTAGGATCCCAGGTCCCATTTATCTGCATCATCAGAAAACTAGGGCAAGAGTTCTCACCTAGGCCCAGGCAACATGCCAACAGAAAGTAATTGAAGACCCATCTCAATTTCTCATTTCTTATATTTCAGGGCCCCAATTCCTTGTAATGCAGGAATTAGCAGTAAGCAATTGTGAAATTCCAGGCAACTTAAAATACAGAATGAGATCCAAAATGTTAAAGTACAGTAATGCAAACTTTCAATTTTCAGATGACCATCCCATATGAGTGAACATGACCAAAAATGTCACAAGATTTGTTATTTGTAATACCCCTCTCCTAATGATTAATGAATGATTCAGTCCAGCATCAGCAGGCCAAAACATAGTTCCTAGAATGATAGATCCATAATTGGTCTACCAATGCTAGGAATCCTTGACATAAAGGTCAAATATAATTCAGAAAAAACATTAATTGTGAAGATCCTTAGTACTTAAAAACACTGGTACTTCAATAAAACTTGGTTCTGTAGTATAAAAATGTTGTCATTCTCAAACAAATGATAACCTACATTTAATCTCCTGAAAGTATATTCCTTTTCAAATAAACTTTTTAAAATCACATTTGAAAAAATAACACTTTACACGTAGATGATATTTAATGACGTTACTAGATTTTCAAGTGTAGGGAGCAAGTTACAATAGACTTGATTTATTTACCCAGCACTGATGCCAAACAGGTTCAACAATTCATTAAAGTGTAGAAATAGTTCCCCCCACCATTTGTGTTTTTCAGTAGGTGCCTTCGAAAATTTGTTAAATAGATCAGCCTCCCATATTTCAAACCAAAACATTAGCTAATAAAGTAAATTTCATCACATAATAAGTACATTTTAAAAAGTCATGAATAGTTGCCTTATCATATGGTGTTTTATTTTTTTCCTATCATTCTAACATACTAAGAAATATGACTTTAATTCTTGAATATGGGTACTCATCAGATATTTGACAAACATAAAATCTGTCTTCTTTCTCTATCATATTCCTCTACAGTAGTAAATTTTAGTTTTCTTCTTTTTCCAAAACTTATAGGTAGTAGAAAATATTATCCCATGTAGAATAAAATAATCACAAGCCATTGTACAAAGACATTTATAAAACTGGTAGTTAGGAATCCATTCTAAGCCTTTTTTAAACTTTCTTGTTGACTACAGATTGATCTTCCAAAAGGAGGTGAATAAAATCATGTCTAGGTGCTTCATGTCTGCAATCTTGCAAAATGTTAATTCAGATGAATGAATTATGGAAATATAAGCTGACATCAGTTCAAGTATATGCAGGATATAAACTACATGGAATGTATATAAAACTTTCAAAGTAGTAGCAGACAGTTTAACAGAATGACTGTCAGGAAGTTGAAACCAGAGAGAAATAATAGTAAAGATATAAAATGAATGAAAATGGAACAAGGAGCAAGCACAGCTAGAATACTCAATATACACATGTGAGAAAGGATGTGGTAAATCGGAAATTAATCTTGTCGAGGGGTTGGTTGAGAATGATAGAAGGAGTGACTCTGATCCCGGAACATTGGACAATTAAATGGACATATTTAATTGTAACACACTTGCACAACCTTTTTAAATTCAGTGAAAAAACACAACTAAAAAACAAAAACACACAAAAAGCACAACGAAACAGAGATCTCTATAGAGTATGATTATGACCTCTCAAAATTTTAAATAGTTAATGAAGGACAATCTTGGGAAAAGCATACAAAGTTGTTTTAAGTGGGCAGTTTGGGGTAGAGGAGAATTTTTAATAGATTTAAATAGATTGTCTAAGGTTATAAATCTCCTACATCTGCTGCAAATATTTTCTTCTGGGAATTCTCTTGGTCTGAACTGGATACTCCAGTCCTCACCACCCTTGATAGCTTGTGAAGATAGAATGGAAGAAACAAGATCAAGAACTCATTACTCCACTGGAAAGAAAACAGTCCTTTATGTTTTCTCTCATTTCTCTTGACTACTTTTATTCATAATTTTAAGTCAAGTGATTTTGAATTATATTTTTCCTTCTTTGTTCAAAGTAATTTACTATATATTATTTACCATTTTTTTCTTTTTTAAAATTTGTTATTGCGAACATACTGTACAGAGGGGTTACAATTACATGGGCAAGATAATGAGTACATTTCTTATCAAGCATTGCAGCCTCCTCCTTTGTTTACCCTTCACGTCCCTTCCCAGCCTCCCCCCGTCCCCCCACCCCATCCTTGCCCCCCACAGGAACTGTAGAGTTCGTTTTCGACATGACAACTTGTACTTCTCATTGTTGCAACGGGTCCACCTGTATCCTTAAACAACTTATTTTTCCCGTTCTCCTCTAGAAATTATACCGACATCAAATATAGTGAAAGCAGGGGTTATACTGTGGGGGAGGGACATACAAAGCAACAAAGAGATAATCTTATAAATGAGTTAAAAAAAATGAATGAAAGAAAAAAAAAACATTTAAACATATCTAAGGGTTTATTTTCCTAACATCACATTATCTGACCTTTTCTGCTTGACTCATACATACACTAGATATTGCAAATAAGGGAAACCATGGGCTCTATGTTTCTTTGGGCTTGGCTTACTTCAATTAATATAATTTTTTCAAATCCTTTCCATTTCCTAACAATTGGGGCAAGGTCATTTTTTCTGATGGAGGCATAGAATTCCATTGTGTATATATACCACATTTTTTTGATCCATTCATCTACTGAGGGGCATCTGGGTTGGTTCCATATCTTAGCTATGGTAGATAATGCTGCAATAAACATAGTTGTGCTGGTAGCTTTAGTGTGATCTTGTTTGTAAACATTTGGGTAAATGCCCAAAAGTGGGATTGCTGGGTCATAGGGGAGCTCTATGTGTAGTCTTTTGAGGAACCTCCATACTGCTTTCCAAAGTTGTTGAACAAGTTTACACTCCCCCCAACAATGAAGTGAGTTTCCCTTCTGTCCACATCCCTTCCAGCATCTGTTGTTTTTAGAGTTCTTAATTTTTGACATTCTAACTGGTGTGAGGTGATATCTCAATGTTGTTTTGATTTGCATTTCTTTTATGGCTAGGGAGGTTGAGCATTTCTTCATGTGTCTATTGGCCATCCTTCTTTCTTCTTCAGAGAAGTTTCTCTTTAAGTCATTAGCCCACTTATTTATTGGGCAGTTGTTTCTTTGAGGATTTGTTGTTGGGGGATTTAATTTTTTGAGTTCCAAGTATATTTTAGATATGAGACCCTTGTCTGTTGAATGGCTAGTGAAGATCTTCTCCCAATCCGTGGGCTTTCTATTTATCTTGCTAGCTATGTCCTTTGCCATGCAGAAGCTTTGCAACTTCATGCAGTCCCATTTGTCCAACCTTTCTTTGATTTGTTGTGTTTCTGAGTCTCTATTAAGAAAATTTTGGCCTGGCCAAGGAGACCTAGGGTTTCTCCTATTCCATCCTATAATGTTTTCAGAGTGTCTCCTTTGACTCCGAGGTCTTTGATCCATTTGGAGTTGATTCTGGTGCAGGGTGATATACAAGTATCTAGCTTTAGTTTTCTATATGTAGTTAACCAATTTTGCCAGCACCATTTACTGAAGAGGCTGTCTTTCTTCCATTCTATTTTTTTAGCTCCCTTATCGAAGATTACATGTCTATAGTACTGTAGGTTCATTTCTGGGTTTTCAATTCTATTCCAATGGTCCTGAGGTCTGTTCTTGTGCCAGTACCAAGCTGTTTTGATTACTATTATTTGCCATTTTTTTCTACCATGCTGGTTACTTGTCCAACTGAGCCCATTAAACTTCCCCCTTTCAGTTGGTAGGTATGGAAACCCAGCATCAATGTTAATGAGGACAATCTCTAATGTAAAACTTTGTCTCCAAAATACCAATCCAGGAAGCTGCGATCACAAATATATAGCTATCTTTTTTCTTTTACCTTGAAATTCTTCTTGTGTCTAAAGTGACCTCAAAAATAAATACTCCACCACTTTTTGTCACAATCACTTCTAACCTCAAAGATATATTTTGCTAACAATATGCTTAGAGGAAACAGAAGAATACTCCACTTTTATCTTCTCTCTTAAGACTCTCCTTAGATACCATATCAGGATCAGTGAAGTTATTCTTTCCAAAACTATTTCAATAGATTATCTTTCTCTTTGTCTTGCATTTGCTCCGCAAGATGTATGGAAAAGAACATAGTTAAATCATCCATACCTTGGATGGCAGTGTCTGTTACAAAAGGACAATGCTCCTATGTCCTATTTCTCTGTCCTCCTCTTAGCTCTTGCCTGATTTCCAACTAATCACAGATCCTTGGCTTCAAGTCTAGTGAAGGTGAAGGACTATAAGGCCTTCTCCACTGCTACATCTTCATGGTTTCTCTTTTAAAACTCTTTTATTTGGATGTGGAATTTATTTTCCCGTCTTCATTCAAAAATCCATTCTAAATTGTAATGAGATAAATAGGCTTTGTAAAATCACTTTAGGTAGCAAAAATATTATGGCAATGTATATCAAAAACTTTGGCCTCCCTCCACTGCTAAAGCCAATATGCTTAGCTTGGACTTCTAAGAACGCGTTTTCTTGCCTTTTCAATTTGCTCAATCCTTTTCTGATCTCAAAACTTTTTGGCTTATGTAATAAGAGAAATCTTCACTATCTCATGTTTATAAGGATATTATATTGTGTGAGCTACTAAGAAATGTGACATCATTGGTTTCAAGTATCCAATCAGATTTTTTTCTGTGTTTCAGTGCTTCACGTGCAAAGACCTTGTAGAAAGTATTACAAACAGAAAAGTGTAAACCCAATATCTTCTTTCATTGTTGAGGGCACTTTCTCCCTAAATATTTGGACCCAAATTATCTTTTTCAGAGAATTACTGTTTGGTAATTAAAGTCAATTCACAAATTTTGATGTCTTTTTTTTTAAAGAATTTTTAATTTAAATTCCACTACAACCTTGTTTCACACAGTAAGAATAGATTTCCTGGGTAAGGACAATTCTCAAGGGAACCTACAGGATTTATAGCAAGGTGTCTGAGGTTTGTTTGTTTAGTGTGAAAATGAGCCATCTTCACCCACATTGCTCCCTTTCAGGTAAGACTTCACGGATTACTTTGCATGAAAGCCTATTTTCCCAAGCAATTTTAAATTTTCATAATAGGCTAAGTTGTTAAAAAGTTTGAACAAATTAAAATTTACCTGTCATAATTTTAAAACACTTTTGAAATTCATTTATTAGAACCACGAATTCACCAATCCTAACTCCACCTTTACCATCAAAAAAAGTTAACATGTTGTTTCCATGATATAGTGTCCATGAAATTATTATTTTCCAGTGGCTTTGTTATGCATATATATAACCTTATAAGCTGATTCTGAGCAAAATGAACTCCAAGATATGGAAACAGAGAGTATTATTTGAGGTTGTTGTTTTTAATGTACTATGTGATTTCTATTTTCTTTTGGGTTTTCCCCCTATGCTTTATTTCCTGATGTATTTGATTTTGGTGCCTGTGTATTGTGTATATATTTACCTTAATTAGGAAAGGGAAAAGGAACAACAAAATGGTGAGACAAAGGACGAAGGCAAACCAATGCAATAGCAATACTCACAAGACAATATGTTGGAAATGTACATCACAACTTGTGAGGAGTATTGGGGTGAAGGAAAACTGTGGAGCAAATGAGTGAGGGGGTAACAAGTTTGAAAAGTTATGTATTCACTACCTTTAAATTACTGTAACAGCACTGTACATCACTTTGACAATAAAATTAAATTTAAAAAATAAGCTGCATGAAATAAAATTTCACTGTATTGGTATAGTAATTATTATTCTCTATGTAGTAACATCTTAAAAATCAATACTGTTTGGCGTCTAATTTGAATTATTTACCCCTTTTTAATCAGAGGACCATCAACTTGAATGCTATCTGACTAGACAATATTTTCACAATATACTTACCAATATTTTGAAAAAGAATAAACATAGTATTTTCTCATACTAAAAGTGAAAACAGTTTAATTCTATGGAAACCTATAACATTTAAAAGTAAATAAGTTGTTAAGAAGACAGAATATATGTGTTCTTCAACATTCCAATGACTAGTAACTACTCATTTACAAATTCGGGAGATTCTATACCTGAGAGAATCAAAACAGTACCGGCTTGCATGTTATGTAATTCTGCAGTAGATACAGTTTCCAATGGGGTTTTACAGATTGAGAAGTCAACAGAAAAATAGCCACATTCTTATAGAGGATAAGATTATGAAGCATCTGTAATAATTAATTCTTCAAGATTAAGCAATTGTTTATCACAGTAAGCTATTATTTTTATGACCATCAATACCAATATTTATGATATAGAGACATCCTAGCCCAACAGTTTCCAACTTTTAGGATGCACCTCAATCTTCCCTTAAATCACATCATGAATAGCTTATCTCTATTGTGAAAAAATATAACTCTGCAAATGGAATGCCATACATGTTCTAGAAAGAACACCACAATAAACTTGGTTGCATCATTTTCCCCCCACTGGTATTCTTGAGATCAGAACACTTGTAAATATTACTTATATTTATACTTTTTAAACTAACATATAAATTCTAGATGCTAAGATCGGAAGATTACAGTTCAAAGCCCACCCAGGCAGAAAAGATTCCCTACATTGTTATCTCCAATAAACTTCTCAGCAAAAGCCAGATGCAAGTGGCACTGAGGTTGAAGCAGTAGGGCACGAGCCTTGAGCATAAACAGGCTCAGAGACAGTACCCAGGCTTAGAGTTCAAGACCTAGGACAAACCAATAAAACAAAAACTAAAATAAAAAAAAACCTAACATTTTTCTCAGTGTATACAGTAGCAAATAATTAAGGAAATTCCTTACATACAGGTAGAAGAAAGAAGATGTCACACGATTATTCTCTTCATACCATGTTATATCAAAAACTAAAAATACTGTTCTTATTCTAAATTTATAAATTAATATCATCAATTTGTTGGCAACTCTGTCTACAGCATTCACATTATCATTTTATACATGAACTGTTGGAATTATCTATTAACTAATTTCTAATTATAGCTCTCTTGAAAGAATATTCTAGGCAAATAGGATGCAAAATCATTTGTGAATTTGTCAATTAAACCCTCTACTTAAAAAGAATTTTGTAGAATCCTATACAATATAAAATTAAAAAAAACCAAAATATTTATTTTAAATCTAAATTCTAATTTAGCAAGGTCTTCAAAATCCTACATTAGACGAACTTTGCTATTTTTCCAGGCTTAAACTTTCGTAATCCTTCATCATTTCTTTGGGATACAACAGAATGATGATTACTTACTTTTTCAAATTTTGGATGGGAATCATGAGTCATTTTGCATCTAGGAATGATCTGTAATGAACAGAGAATTTAAAACACAAGTGAGGATTAAGTATGAGTTGCATTTCAACAGGAAATTTGACTTCTCAAAACATAGTAACAAAATTAGCCCAAACGTCCAACTATGCATTCCTTCCTGCTTTGTTTTGTTTTTATTAAGACAAAATTATACTACCTGGTCCAGGAAAGGTTTCACTATGTAATTCCATTCTCTAATCTCCTGTTTTAATCTTAGTGCTAGAATTCTAGGCTTGTATCACATTGCCCTGCCATAGTTTCTTGGTTTATTTAATCTAGATACAGACTACTAATTCTGAATTTCTCCCGTGATATTATACACCAGAGTGACTGCTCAGACTGTTCATGTACTATTTTCAAAGATGTTCTAACTTTGGCACAGGATATGGACATTTTCAGATGCACCTGCGGGATCTCTGATTCATTCCTCCATGGATCCGTTCCCTTTAATAATGATTATTAACTCTCTTACTATCTCTGTTCCATACCAATGTAATATTCTCAAACTTATTTGAAGGAAGTTCATTTGAGGACTTTCTAATATTAAAAATTCTCACTTGATTCTAGTCTTATTCAGGAAATATATTTATTGTTTTCTAACTTTTCTACACATTCTGAGAGTTGTTTCATTTATGTATTTGTGTGTGCACATATAAGTGCCTCTGTGTGTATGTGTATGTTTGTATGTATGTATGCAAAAGCTTCAAGCTCTTATTCAGCAGTCTTGCTCATGACTGGTATTCCATCACCTGAGCCATTCTTCCAATCCAGCTTTTGACTACTAAATTTTATATACTATTGCAAAGAGTGTTCTGCCCAGGCTGGATGCAAACTGAACTTCCCAGACTCCTTTACATTCTTAGGTTTTATTTCTCCAGGAGTATCAACTTTTAAACTGCAAACATTTTTTGAGGGTAATGTATAAGCTGTAACCCAGATTTTTAACTCAACAAATCTTTTTCTTTTGTTTTAGTGGGAGGTCCGGTCCTGGGGCCTGAACTCTGGACCTGGGCTCTGTCACTCTGCTCTTCAGCTCAAGGCTAGCACCCTACCACACAGCGCCAATTTCGGCCTTTTTCATTTTTGCTTAACTGCTGCTGAGGAATCGAACCCAGGGTCTCAGGCATGCAAGGCAAGCATTCTACCACTGAGCCCCCTTCCCAGCCCCTAACTCAAGAATTCTTATAAAGATATATGAAAACACACATTACATATCCTGAGTGTACACTGTTAGGAATGTGATTGTAAGCTGGATCATGGTGAGATATGAGTATTGAGGTTCAAAGCCAGCCCAGGTAGGAAAGTCCCAGAGACTCTTTCTTCTAATTAACTAAAAGAAAATTGGAAATAGCACTGTGGAACAAGTGGTAGAGCATTAACCTTGAGTTGAATAGCAGAGAGACAGCTCGTAGGCACAGAGATCAAGTGCCAAGACCACCGCCAACAAATATATATGTGTGTGTGTGTGTGTGTGTGTGTGTGTGTGTAAAGAAAAAAAGAAATGTGATTATAGCCACCAGTTCATTGCTAGCGTAATCGCTGATCTCACAAGATGGACATTTTTTCCAGTTAAATACATGCTCTTATATCTGACTTGCATTGGAAAGAGAATTATTCTTCCATTCTACTTTCTACAAAGTTGCATGTTTAGCAAGCATGATTTAGAATGGGAGTGGCCTCATACTTCATGTTCCAGGCAGGAGTCTTGCTTTCTGCATATCACTCCCAAAATTCTACATACTGGACTTGGTTTTATTGTTTCAATGTTGTCTTATTTGTAGTCTTCAATATTGTATTGAACCTTTATACTTAAATACAGAACTTCTCTTTCTCCTATTATTACTATTGTTTCCCTTACTGTTAGCTCATGTTCACTTGGGAAATAATGAACAGCACCTACACTCACAAAAAGAATGTTCTGAAAACCTTCTTCCCATTTAAAATTTGCCTTAATTTACAGAGAACTTACAAAATTTGAACTCAACGTACTCATGTATAATGTATTTATAAGCA
>NW_024872295.1:0-31337 GCF_019054845.1 Dipodomys spectabilis | reverse complement strand
CCCCATTCTCAGGTCTGAATGCAGGGTGTTCCATGCTAAGCAGACTCCACCCGAGTAGGCATGGCATTTGCCCCTTTCTTATATTTTAGATGTGCCAGAGAAATTTCTTCTCATATAGAGAAGATGGAGCAGAAGACTAGTTTGAAGAGGACTAGAAAGACAACAAGAATACATATAACAATTAGTATTATGACTCCAAATGTAACCAAGTAGTGCCATCAATCTAAAGGATTAAGACTTTTTAATCCTCTCTGTAAGTCTTCTGCCAAAGAATTTATCCCCACGGTTTCCAAATGAGCTTGACTAAGGGCTGAGATGTCTTCCTGTAGCTGTCCTATCTCATGAGTTAAGCTATTGTCCTTCCAGATTTTTTGTAAATGCACTTTGGTAACTTCCCAATCTAAGCTCTCATTATAAGGTAATGGGGTAACACAAATATATTTAAATGACTGATGACATCTAGTTGTCAGCTGGGTTTTTAGATTATTGACTTGAGTCCCTAACTTTAAGACTACTTTTTCCAAAGCCTCTATTTTGTTTTTTTAATTTTGGTTCAATAATTTGTTGCTCTGTTATTGTTAGAGAAACATCCTTATTTAACTCATTAACAAAATGTGCCGAGCCTTTTCAACCAGCTTCTTGATCTTTCCCCATATAGGTGGTGTTGCGGTTTTTGTTGAATTAGCCTCTCAATTGTTCTTGAACTAAGTCCGGTATGGTTTGAATCTTTTCTTGAGTTAGGGGCCACTGATTAATCCATACAGGATCATCACTTTTCCATATTATTTTGTCAGCATAAAGCTGTTCCTCAGTGGCCCCTATGAAAAATTTTGCTCCTTCAATGAGGAGTCTATTTGTCCTATTTTATTTTCATGTCTTGCATGATGTCTCTGCCCCATAAAGAAAAGGGCAAGCTGGGGATAACATAAGGTTTGAAGCGGCCTTGCTGCCCTTCACATACCAATTTGAGTTTCTGAGCTGACTAAGCTACATTAGAAGCCATCCCTAATCCAATTAAGGAAGAAGAAGTCTCTTGCACTGGCCAGGCCATAGGAAAATCTTTTCCAGCTATACAGGATCTGTCAGCTCCTGTGTCTAAGAGTCCTGTCATTTGTTTTCCATTGACTTTAATGGCCTTGTAAGGCCTTTTATCTGTAATTTCCTGAACCCAGGCTATAGTATCTGTGGTGCCAAACCCTCCTTTTCTGTTTTGAGTCAGTGTGGGATTAGGCAAGTTTAGATATCAGAGTAAAAGTATTTGGGCAATCCTCTGTCCTTTATTAACTTGAATAGTCTCTTTTAGAGACCTTTGTCATGGCCTTTATAGTGGTGGGACTGTCTGAGTCTATTACAACTGGTAATACCTCAAAATTCTTTTTATAGTTTGAGCCACCAGCGTCCGGTAACACCAATACTTACTGTAAAAATTCATGAATTCCGTGGAATTCTTCCAAGTGAATTGCCTGCATTAGATGTCAAAATGTATTCAAGAGTTTCTGTATACATGTATAATGATTTCTGCAGAGTTTGTGAAATTTTAATCAGAAATAATTTTAATTTATCCATTTAAATGAATAGTACAGAAACTAAAGTATTTCTGGTGCTTGTCTGAAAAAGAATATTTTAAAATATTCTATGTTTGTATAATGTGTTCTTTCAGATTGTATTCCATATAGAAAGTTTTAGATTCCTTTTTTTCCTCGATCCTAATATTATTTTTCATTGGGATAAAATGACAATGTTGTCTAATTTCAAAAGTTTTGTAAAGTTTATGGTATGTAAACGCCTTTCTGAGGTGAAAATTTAATACACTGATGTCAAACTAAATTTAATTATATGAATTATGTGTGTTGTTACACTTGTTATTTTGTAATCAACTTTTTAATAACTGTTTTTCATTTCTTGCATCTGAAGAATGAAAAATACGGAATACTTCACAAATTTTCATATCATCCTTGTGCAATTGCCATGTTAATCTCTGTATTGTAATTTGGGAATACGTGCTGCTGAAGCATGTAGTATCTTCTAAATTTAAGTAGTTAATGATGCAATCTTTATACAGACTTATATCCACGGTTCCCTACTTGTAATAAGGAAACTATATTGTTCCTGACAATGCTACTGATCTTATTTCCCTAAAATTCTGTGAATAGTGGAAAAAAATATATTGTTCATCTTAATGCTCACATTTGCAAATTTTTTTGTCAATGACAATTTTAAGTCTTTTTCATTTGGAATTTGATCATACTTTCAATAATTTATTGCTAGGTCCAAAGGTGATGGCTTTTTCATGTACTAATTGATCCAACTGAATTACCTTTGTGGAGCTAATGGATTCAAAGTAAGCCTTGCTTAAGAGCTACTTCTAACCTTCTGCAGCTGACATTTTCCCAAGTGAGGTCTTATTGGCACAAATGTCTACCTGACCCTTTATTCTTCTTCCATGTAGGAGCAGACCAATCAGAATATCTTACCCTGACAGCAATAGATTGTTTTACTTGAACAACACTAATCTTAGTTACAAGGGATCATAGAGAGATGAACAGTTCAGTCATAACTGTTCTGACTAGAAGGTATTTTATCAAAATATAATTGTTTATTATATCTAACATTTCAAAAGTAACTAAAGCCAAGAAGGTGAAAATATTGATCATGATTACTTAATATCCTGGCCTGTCTACCATACTACCAGGCAGGAAGTTACACTACTGCATTTCTATCACCAAATATTTTCATAGTTGCAGGAGAAGTCCAGATGTTTCTTCTCATTATTAGGCTTTAAATTGGTAATGTTTTAATCACAGTGTTTTCTCTAGCCTACAGGCTGTAAATCTACAAATGGTAAAGCTTTAGGTCCAACTCTATCAAACACTGAGGTAGAGATAATGTAATAATACTTTAAAACAGAGTTGCCTTTGATACTGTACCCACAACAGAACAATGCAAAACATGTCTTTTTTTCTTATATTATATATAGTTATATATTTTATATTTACATGTGCTGATTTTATATTTCACACAATGAAACTTACTAGAATTAGTTGATAATTTCACAAATAAATTAAAATTTATTTATTCCAATAAATAGAATTGGAACAAAATAATTAGGTTTAAAATGTATTTTAGAATATAAAAAGTATCAATGCAGTGTCTTTGGTATAAACTTGTGATACATTCTAACTGTTCTTGGTCTTCTGAATTCACATGGTAAAAAACAATTTTGTTTTCCTCTAATCTATAAGGGATTTTACTCTGCTTCTCTGTTTATTGTTTTAATTCACTGATCCCAAACTGTTTTTCTCCATATTTCTGAAGCATTCCTACTGATTATGCCCAAATTTTTCTGATAAGATGTCTAACAAATATTATTCTTCTGCACGACCCAATGATTCCTAGGATCCCAGGTACCAGTTACCTGCATCATCAGATAACAAGGGCAAGACTTCTCACATAGGCCCATGCAACATGCAACAAAGTAATTGAAGACCCATTTCAATTTCTCATTTCCTATATTTAAGGGCCCCAATTCCTTGAGATACAGGATTTATCAGTAAGCAATTGTGAAATGCAAGGCAACTTAAAATGAAAGATGAGATCACAAAATTTGAGAGTATGTACTATGATTCAAATATTCAACTTACAGATGGCCAGCCCATATCAGTGAACATGTTCACAAGGTGTCATAAGATTATTTTTAGTACCCCTCCCCTATGATTAATGAAAGATTTTAGTCCAGCATAAGTGGACCAAAAAATAGTTCCTGGAAGGATAGATCCATAATTGGTCTACCAAGTCCCAGAAAAATTTACTTAGAGTTCAAATATAATTCAGAAAAACATTGAGAAGATCCTTAGTGCTTCAAAACACTGGGACTTCAGTACAACATGGTTCAGTGGTATAAAATGTCACTCTCAAACCAATGATAATCTACATTTAATCTCCTGAAAGTTATTCCTTTACAAATTAACTCTTTAAAATCACATTCGCCAAAATAACATTTGACAAGTAGATGATACTTAGTGACATTACAAGTTTTTCAAGTGTAGGGAGCAAGTTACAATAGAGTTGAATTATTTACCCAGCACTAATGCCAAACACGTTCAACCATTCATTAAAGTCTAGAAATAGTACCAACCACAATTTGTGTTTTTCAGTAGGAGCCTTCCAGAAAAGTGTTAAATAGATCAGCCTGCCAAATTTCAAACCAAAACGTTTGCCAAAAAAGTAAATGTCATCATTTAATAAGGTACATTTTAAAACGTCACAAATAGTTGTCTTATCATATGTAATATTATGTTTTCCCTATCTGTCTAACATAGGGAGAAATATGACTTTAAGTCTTGAATATGGGTACTCATCAGAGATATGACAAACAAAATCTGTCTTCTATTTCTATCACATTCCTCTATAGGAATAAATTTTAGTTTTCTTCTTTTTCCAAAAGTTATAGGTAGTAAAAATATTATACCATGTAAAATAAAACAATCACACCACTGTACAAAGCCATTTATAAAAATTGGTAGCTAGGAGTACATTCTATGCGTTTTTTAACTTTCTTTTTGACTGAAGATTAATCTTCCAAATGGATGAGAATAAAATCATGTTCAGGTGCTTCACGTCTCCAGTCTTGCAAATTGTTACTGCAGATGAATGAATTATGGAAATATAAGCTGACATCAGTTCAATCATATGCAGAATGGAAACTCCATGAAATGTATATAAACCTTTCAAAGTATTAATAGACAGTTTAACAGGATGACTATCAGGAAGTTGAAAGCAGAAAGAAATTATAGTAAAGACATAGAATGAATGAAAAATGAACAAGGGGCAAGTACAGCTAGAATACTCAATGTACACATATGATAAAGGAAGTGGTAAATCTCAAATAAATATTGGAGAAGCATTTGGTTGAGAATGATGGAAGGAGTGACTCTGATCCAAGAGCAATGGACAATTAGATGGATATATTTAATTGTAACACACTTGCACAACCTTTTGAAATTCAGTTTAAAAACACAACAAAAAACAAAAACACACAAAAATCACAACCAACCAGAAATCTCTAGAGAGTATGAATATTTCCTCCCAAAATTTTAAGCAGTTAATGAAGGGTAGTCTTGGGAAAAGCAAACAACACTGTCCAAAGAGAGAAGTTTGGGATAGGAGAGAATTTTGAACAGATTTAAATAGATTGTCTAAGGTTATAAATCACCTACATCTGCTGCAAATAGTATCTTTCTTCTAGGAGTTCTCTGTCTGAACTGGATAATCCAGTCATGAGACACACTTGATAGCTTGTGAAGATAGAATGGAAGAAACAAGATCAAGAACGCGTTACTCCACTGGAAAGAAAACAATCTTCTATATTTTCTCTAATCTTTCTTCACTACGCTTTCTTTATGCTTTTAAGTCAATTGATTTTGAATTATATTTTTCCTTCTTTCTTCTGGCAAAGTAATTGGTCAAAGTAATTCATTAAATATTATTTGCCATTTTCTTCTGTCATGCTGATTAATTGGCCAGGCGAGTCTATTAAACTTCCCTCTTGCATTTGGTTGCCATGAAACAACATCTATGTCAATGAGAAGAAATCTAATGTAAAACTTTGTCTCCAGAAAACAGTCCAAGAAGCTGTGATCACAAATATTTGGCTGTATATTTTCTTTTTTCTTTTACCTTGAAAGTCTTCTTTTGTCTAAAGTTCCCACAAACATAAGTACTCCATCACTTTTTGGTTCAATCAATTCTAACCTAAAAGATAGTTTTGCTAAGAAAATGGTTAGAGGAAACTGAAAAATACTGCACTTTTTATCTTCTCTCTTAAGACTCTCCTTAGATACCATATCAGGAACAATGAAGTTATTCTATGCAAAATTATTTCAATAGATTATTTTTCTCTTGGTCTTGCATTTGTTCACCAAGATGTATGAAGGAGAGTAGAGTTAAATCACCTATACCTGGAAAGACAGTGTCTGTTACAAAAGGACAATGCTTCTATGTCCTGCTAATATGTCCTCCTCTTAGCTCTTGCCTGATTTCCAATTAATCACAGCATCTTGGCTTCAAGTCTAGTGAAGCTGAAAGACTATATGTGCTCCACCACTGTTACATCTTCATGATTTGTCTTTGAAAACTCTTTAATTTGCCTCATTTGGATGTGGAATATGTTTTCATGTCCCCATTCAATCTGTTCGGCATTGTAGTGAGCCAAATTGGCTCTGTAAAATCACTTTAGATAGTAAAATATTAACACAATTTAGGGCTGGGAAGTTGGCTCTTTGGTAGAGTGCTTGCCTTGAATGCCTGAGACCCTGGGTTTGATTCCTCAGCACCACATAAGCAAAAAGAAAAAAAGCCGAAAGTGGTGTTGTGGCTCAAGTGGTAGAGCGCTAGCCTTGACCTGAAGACCTGAGGGACAGCACCCAGGCCCAGAGTTCAGGCCCCATGACCAGACCCTCCAAAAAATATTAATACAATTTAAAAAAAAATTTGGACTTCCTTCACTGCTAAAGCCAATACGCTTAGGTAGGGCTTCTAAGAACTATGTTTTCTTACCTTTTCCATTTGCTCAATTCTTTTCTGAACCCAAAACATTTTGGCTTATGTAATAAGAGAACTCTTCACTATCTCATGTTATTAAGGATATTATTTTTTGTGAGCCACTTAGAAATGTGAAATCATTGTTTTGAATTATATAATCAGATTTTTTTCTGTTTCACTGCTTCAAATGCAAAGACATTGTGGAAAATGTTACAAACAGAAATGTGTAAACCCAACACCTTCTTGCATTTTGGAGGGCACTTTCTCCCTAAATATTTTGACTCAAATTATCTTTTTCAGAGAATTACTGTTTGGTAATTAAAGGTAAATTCACAAATTTTGATGTCTTATTTTTTTAAGAAATTGAATTTAAATTCCAATACAACCTTGTTTCACATAGTGAGAATATATTTCCTGGGTAAGGATAATTCCAAGGGAACCAACTGGATTTACAGCAACGTTTCTGAGGTTTGTTTGTTTAGTGTGAAAAAGAGCCATCTTCATCCACATTGCTTCCTCTCTACTAAGTCTCCGTGGATTTCTTTGCATGAAAGCCTATTCTCCCAGGAAATTTTAAATTTTCTTAATAGGCTAAGTTGTTAAAAATTTTGAACAATTCAAATTTACCTGTCATAACTTTAAAACTCTTGAAAATCCTTTATCAGATCCGCGAATTCACCAGTCCTATTTCCACCTTTACCATCCAAAAGTTAACATGCTCTTTTCATGATATAGTGTCCATGCAACTATTATTTTCCAGTAGCTTTGTACTGCGTATATATAGCCATATAAGCTGATGCTAAGCAAAATGAATTCCAAGATATGGAACCAGATTTTTTTCATTTGTGGTTGTTGTTTTTGATGAACTATGTGACTTGTTTTCTTTGGGTTTTTCCCCTATAGTTCATTCCTGCTGTATTTGATTTTGTATTGTGTATGAATTTACCTTAAATAGGGAAGGGAAGAGGAAAAGCAAAATGGTCAGACCAAAGACAAAGTGAAAACCAATACAATAGCAACACTCACAAGACAATATGTTGGAAATGTACCTTATAACTTGTGAGGGGTGAAGGGGTGAAGGAAAACTGTGAGAAAAAGGAAGGAGGGGTAACAAGTTTGAAATGTTTTTTATTCACTACCTTACAATTACTGTAACCTCACTGTACATCAATTTGATAATAAAATTGAAAAAATAAGCTGCATAAAATGTAATTTTACTGTATTGGCAGAGTAAATATTATTCTTTATGTAGCAATATTTTAAAAATCAATTCTATTTGACATCTAATTCAAATTGATTACCTTGTTTTTATCAGAGGGTCATCAACGTGATTTTTATCCAACTAGAAAATATTTTCATAATATAATTGCCGAATTTTTCGAAAAAGAATAAATTTATTACTTTCTCATTCTAAAACAGAAAAACACTTTAATGCTATGGAAACACATAACTTTTAAAATTAAATAATTTGTTAAGGGGACAGAGTATATATTTTCTTCAAAATAACTACTCATAATTATTCATTTTTAAATTCTCAACATTCCATACGTTAGAGATTCAAAACAGTACTTTTATGCATGTTATAAAATTCTGCAATAGATGCAGTTTCCAATGGAGTGTACAGATTGAGAAGTCAATAGAAAAATAACCACATTCTGGTAGAGGATAAAACTATGAAGCATCTGTAATAATTAATTCGTCAAGAGTAAGCAATATTTTTTATCAGAGTAAGCTATTATTTCTATGACTATCAATCCCAAGATTTATGCCAGGAAGTCATCCTAGCCCAACAGTTTCCAACTTGTAAGGGGCAGCCTAAAATTCCTTAATTCATATCATGAATAGCTTATCTCTATTGTGAAAAATACTACACCTCTGCTAACGTGATGCCCTCCGTGTTCTGGAAAGAACACCACAATAACCTGAGCTGCATAATTTTTCCTCCACTGGTATTCTTGAGATCAGATCACTTGCAAATATTATTTATATTTATACTTTTTTAATTATCATGGATATTCAGGAAGCTAAGATTGGAAAATTATGCTTCAAAGCCCACCCTGGCAGGAAGGTTTCTTAGAATCTTATCTCCAATATACTTCTCAGCAAAATCCAGACAAAAGTGGCACTGAGGTTGAAGTGGTAGGGCATGAGCCTTGAGCATAAACAGACTCAGAGACACTGTCCAGGCCAAGAGTTCAAGCTCTAGGCAAACCAATAAAACAAAAACAAAGTTGAGTACAAACCCCAAACCTAGCATTTTTGTCAATGTATACAGAGGCACGTAAATAAGGAAATGGCTTCCTGTGTTACTTAGAGGTTGAAAAAAGATGTCACACAACTATTCTCTTCATACCATTTTAAACCAAACCCTCAAAAATTGCTGTTTTTCTAAATTTATAAATTAATATCATCCATTTGTCAGCAACTCTGTCTAGATTATTCACATTAACATGGTATACATGAACTGTGGGAATTATCTATTAACTATGTTCTAATTATAACTCTCTTGAAAGAATATTCTAGGAAAATAGAATGCAAGAATCATTTGTGAATTTGTCCATTAATCCCTCTACTTAAAAAGAATTTTGTAGTATCCTATAGAATATAGAATTACAAACAAAACAAAAATACATATTTTAAATCTAAATTCTAATTTAACAAGGTCTACAAAGTACTACATTAGATGAACTTTGCTATTTCTCCAGGCTTAAGCTTTTGTAATCCTTCAACATTTCTTTGGAATCCAACAGAATGGTGCTTACTTAGTTTTGCAAATTTTTGGACGGAAATAATGAGCCATTTTGCATCTAGAATGTTCTGTAATAAGAGAGCATTTAAAACACAAATGAGGATATATATAATTTGCATTTCAATAGGAAACTTGACTTCTCAAAACATAATGAGAAAATTAGTCCCAAATTCCAACTGTGTATTCCTTTTTTGTTGTTTGGTTTGTTTTATTGAGACAAAGTTGTTCTACCTGGTCCAAGGATGGTATCGCAATGTAATTCCATTCTCTAATCTCCTGACGAAGTGCTAGAATTCCAGGCTTGTATCACATTGTCCTGCCATAGTTTGTTTATTTACTCTAGAAACAGACTCGCAATTCTGAACTTTTCCTATGATCTTATCCATTAGACTGACTGCTCAGACTGTTTATGTACTATTTTCAAAGATGTTCTAACAATTCACACAAGAGATCAACATTTTTATATGCACCTACAGGTTTCCCTGATTCATTCCTCCATGGATCCTATCCCATTAATAACGTTGCTTGACTCTCTTACTATCACTGATTCCTACCTATGTAATATTCTCAACTTTTTTAGGGAAAGTTCACTGGAGGGCTTTTAATATTAAAAATTATCACTTGATTCTAGTCTTACTTAGGACATATTTTCTATTGTTTTCTAACTTTTCTACATATTCTGAGAGTTGTTTCATTTGTGTATTTTTGTGTGCACATATAAGTCCCTTTGTGTGTATGTGTATGTTTGTATGTATGTATGCAAAAACCTCATGCTCTCATTCAGCAATCTTGCTCATGACTAGTATTCCAGCTTTTGGCTGTTTAATTATAGGTAGTGTCTCAAAGCCTGTTCTGCCAGGCTGGATGCAAATTGAATTTCTCAGACTCCTTTACCTTTTTAGGTTTTATTTTTCCAGGAGTATCAACTTTTAAACTACAAAAACTTTTGTGAGTGTTAAGTCTAACCTGTAGCCCAGATTTTTAACTCAAGAATTAATATAAAGATAGATGAACATATACATTACATATCTTGAGTATACAATGTTAGAAATGTGGTCCTAAGCTGGGTGTGGTGAGATCTGAGGATTGGAGCTTAAAGCCAGCCCAGGTAGGAAAGTCCTGGAGACTCTTTTCTCCAATAACTACCAGAAAACTGGGAGTGGCACTGTGGCTCAAGTGGAAGAGCACTAGCCTTGAGCTGTGTTGCGGAAGGACAGTGCCCAGTCCCAGACTTCAAGTACCACGACCAACAACTACAAAAAAGAATTTAAGAAAAGGAAAAAAAAAGAAATGTGATCTTAGCCACCAGATTCATTGCTAGTATAATTCCTATTTTTTTCCAGTTAAGTCCATTCTCTCATACGTGACTTGCATTGGAAACAATCATTCTTCCATTCTCCTTTTTACAAAATTACGTGTTTATAAAGCATGATTTAGAAAGGAAGTGGCTTCATCTTCCATATACAAGTAATACTTTCTCTATATCACTCCCATAAATCTACATACTGGACTTGGCTTTATTGTTTCAATGTTGTCTTATTTGTAGAGTGTTCTATATTTTACTGAAGACTTTTATATAAACACAGAACTTCTCTTTCCTATTATTGCTATTGTTTCTCTTACTCTTCACTCGTGTACACTTGGGAAATTAATGCACAGCACATACACTCACAAAAAATGATCTGAGAACCTTCTCCCATTTAAAATTCACCATAATTTACAGATCACTTAAGAACTTTGAACAAAATGTACTCATGAAAAAAGTATTCATAAGCAATTTAAATTTCATATTTTCTCCTTACTAAGTTGTCTCTGAAACATGTGTTACCTCATGTCCAAAAGTGTCCTTGTGCTATTTCAATGAAGCCAGAAAACATTCATTTTTTTTCTGGAGCAGCACCATAGATTGTTACTGGAAGTAAGCCGAAGTAACTGTTACTAGATGTGCAAATTGATCTCAGGAGATGAATTGAGCATAGAGGAATGACAAAGTTCAAGTTAACTTTTGCTTTCCTTTTTACTGTACAAGAAAAGAATTCAAGGCTTGAAGGAAACTTTCTCCCTGACAATTTTGAGTGTGTTCTTTATTCGTATAAAACTTGTCTGTAAACTTGTAGTTGAGAGTATTACAAAAGGAAACAATATGCCATTTGAAGGCCAGCATAACAAAAGGAAATAACTTTGTTTTAAAAGTGTTCTTCTGCAAATAAACAAAGATATGGAGGTTTTGAAGTGTCTTATGGATGGATGTTTCACTCCTGAGATGATTCTCTTGTTGCAGGAGTCAGTTATCAATTCCTTTAGTCTGGTCCTGAGTTTTCTATAGCAATAAAGATTTCAAAAAAGCAGGCTCCAGAGTATGATCAGCAAAACCAGCCTCTTATCGGACCACTACTCCTTTAAGGAGAGTCCCAAAGAAATACCCAGGGTTTGTGTTGTTTGCTTGTTTGTTTACTTTGTGCTACTTCTGGGGCTTGAACTCAAAGGCTGGACCCTGTCCCTGAACAGTTGTGTTTCTTTCCGACCTTCCCCCAAAGCTAGTACACAACTGCTTGAGCCAAAACTTCATTTCTGGTTTTTTGGTGTTTAATTTCAAATAAGAGTTTGACAGACTCTCCTGCCTGGTTGGCTTTGAACCAAGACAGTAAGAAAGCTAAGTGACAACAACTGCTTGGACTTCTCTTTTGAACCAAGAAATATTAGATGAAGTTTATGATAAAGCTAATATTTGACAATTTTTAAAGAAGAGAATATGTTCATCAAAGAAGCCATAACTTAAATAACTCAGCAAAAGTAGGTGCACTGAATCCTTTGGGAAGATTACTATTGACTTAATCATTACTTTGGGGGAAACTTAAAGCCATTTTGCACTTTTTTTTGATTGTGAGGATTGAACACTGATCCTGAGCACTGTCTCTCAGCTCTTCAGCTCAACTTGAATGCTGTACCACTTTAGCTACAGCACCACTTCTGGGTTTCTGGTGGCTAATTGAAGATAAGTGTTTCATGGACTTTCCTGACCAGGCTGGATTTGAATCACAATCCTGTGGTTTTAGCTAGGATTACAGGCAAGAGCCACCAGCACCCGGCTCATATTTGCATTTATGTGCACTTAATGACACTATGTAGAGAAAGAATGGAAATTTGAACCAAATGATGACATTGCAGCTTTTCAGAAAAATTGAGGTAGCAATAAATATCTCCTCCGTTTCCATTTTGTTACATTAATGACTCATGAGCTATGGGACCCTTACATTAGCATCCTGTGACATCTGTGTAGGTGTATTTGGTATTAGGAAATGTTCATAGAGAAATATAGAAAGACAGATTTTCAGAAAGCAAAGGATATCAGGTATGAAAGAACAGCATAGAAGGAGACACATTTATCTAGCCTAAGAGATTTAGAATCCTAAAACAATGAGGAATAAGCCTAGTTGATAACTAGTTCTTCAATAACCAAAAATGGTTCTTTACAACTGTTTCTGCTATACCTTAGCTACTATCATTTTTTTCCTTCCATCTGGTGTTATTCCTTCTCTTCTGTCACGACTGTGAATTAGCCTCTACCTTTTTGGTGCTATGATTGGCCAAAATGATTTCCAAATCTCACTTAGACTACTCTCCTCATTGTGATTAGCAGTGACCCCTCTCAAAATCCTGGAATATGTGAATTTCCAGAATTAATCTACACCTTACATCTAAGCACATTCCTGGCATTAATTGCCCTGACCTAATGAACAAAACTATTTTTCAACACAGTATCCTAATATAGGTAAAGTACATGAATTAGGGACTATTGTCAAGTATTAGTATGGAAGGAACAATTATATATTCCAAGTTTGGGTTCTTTATTTTGCATTTACTAACTAAATGTTCATTGTTGTTGTTGTTGCTCTTGTTGTTTTGGCAGTCCTGGGGCTGAAACTCAGTGCTTGGGAATTATTCCTCAGCTTTTTTTTTTTTTTCTCAATTCTCACCCTTTACCACTTGAGGCACAGGACCACTTCCAGTGTTTCTTTTTCTGTTTATGTGTTACTGAGGAATTGAACCCAGGGTTTCATGCATGCTAGACAATCACTTTACCATGAAGCCACATTCCCAGAACACTAAATGACTCTCTTAAGATGGCATTAAATTTTCATTCCATAACTATGTATCATAATTTTAGCCAGAAATTTTTGCTAGAAAAGGGCATTGATCACAGTACTGAATCCAGTAAAGCTAGATAGACAATGAATAACTGTCACGGTCTAGCCAGGGCACAGAGGGACTTACCTCATGGAGCTGGTACAACAGACTGAGCGAGACAGCTCCTGACCCACAGCCCACCTCCAGAATGAGAGGGCCACCTTGGTTCCAACCACATTGAGAATGCTGGGCCAACTCCTACAGCACCCATTCAATCAGTTCCTGAGAGAGAGAGAGAGAGAAAAGAAAGAAGGTCAGAATTACACTTAAGCCAGGTACCTGTTTGTCACCCCTGTAATCCTAAGTACAGTGGAGGCAGAGATATGAGGATTATGGTTTATAGCCAGCCCTGGCAGGAACATCTGTGAGATTATTATTTCCAAAGAACCACGAGAAAACTGGAAGTGGTTCTGTGACTCAAGTGGTAGAGTGCTAGCTTTGAGCTGCGAGCTCAGGGAGCTGCCCCAGGCCCAGAGTTCAAGCCCCACGACTGAAAAGAAATGGACTTCCCACCACAAGAAGTAGACTGAATAACACCCATTGTCCTAGGGAGCATGACAGAGAAGTCAGACCGAGCTTCCTGTCAGCTGGGAGTCATAAGTAGGTCACCCAGCTTCTCTGTGCCTCAGTTTCCCCAGCTTCAAAACTGAACAAAGTGAAGTATCCCATTCCTCATGGGGATTGGGTATTAAAGAAAGAGAGTCATGTTTTGTTTCATAATCCCATACCTGTCACAACATTAATAACACAAAACCATCTGACATCTTTCCGGGTATTTTCTTTCATATACTCACAGAACTGCCAAGAACCGTATCTGACGGCCCCTCCCTCTGTGCCTGCCCCTGCTCTTGAGATCCCTCTGTCTTAATCCCTTGTTTTCTCAAAACTGTCCCATGAGGAGATTGAAGTCCAACGGTTGAGGCCCAACCCAGAGCTTCACCTGTGGTCAAAAATGGGCTGCTGTGGACTGAGTTTGTGACAATCCATCTAAACCAATGACTGAGCGTGGCACTACATGTCTACCATTCCAACTACAGAGGACCAACCCTGATGGATCATGCCTGTCACATACAGGAGGACTGTGATCCACCCCAGCCTGAGCATATATTAAGTCTCCATCTCAGAAATGCCCAAGACAGAAAAGCTGGTAGAAGACTTGACTGGCAAGCCTAAAGCCTTTAGGTCGAACCCTAATATACCAAAAAGAACCAGAGTCACAGTGCCAGAGGCTCATGCCAATAATCCTAGGTACTCAGGAGGTTGAGATCTGAAGATCACAGCTCAAGATTTAAAATAGGGTTCGCCTTGCCCATCAGAGGTCATGATGAGAAGACCCAGAATCTGACCTAAGCTGTTGCACTCCATACTAGCAGGACTCATATCTTTACTAAGTGTTGGACTTGCTCTCTGTCCTCCAGGGAAGCCATCCCCTGCAGGCTGCACTCCTAGGTCCTCCCAAGCTCCCACTCCCAACAACCAGGCCCAAGGGAGTACACAGTTCCAGGGCACACAGATCCCTTGTTCTTGTAATTTAACAGTGCTGTGTCCTGTTCAAGCGTCTCACCCTTCCAGGATCCCAGACCTCAGCTATGAAGCCCATGCATGCCCGAAAGATAGCAGGTAGAAGTTACCAAAGCATTCAGCCTCCTTGTTACCACTCACATCTACACACACACACACACACACACACACACACACATCCAGACTGGTGACAGAAGACTCATCCATGCAGCACCTGCAATTTGCCAACTGATCACTCACCTGAGCACAGTCAGGCTGTACAAGGAGAAAGATGATCTCTCTCTCTGTCTCTCTGTCTCTCTCTGTCTCTCTGTCTTCAGGTGAAAGGATGATCAAGCACAGAAGACAAGGGTTCACACAGAAAGGGGGGTCTATCTTCTGCATTCAAAGCCTCCCATCCCCAGAAAAAGGGAAAAGACCCCAGAAGGCAGGTGTGGACATGCTGCTCCCCACCAGGTTCCCACCAGGGAAAGGAAGGGTGCAGATGTGCGGCTGTGTTTCTCCCACTGCTCCAGGTCAGGGGCTCTGTGGCGTCCACTCCTCACTCAACCCTGCATCTCCCCATTTCCTGGGACACTAGACACTGGATATGGGGATGGGATCCTCGGGTCAACACCCACTCCCACTCCTGGGGCACATTTATGGCAGGGTGTGGGCCAGACTGTGGGGCACAGAGGAGGCACGGGTCCTAGTCAGGAGTGGGGGGGGGTGATATGGGGTCGCAGGGAGTAGGCCTGTGTGGCCACCACTCACATGTGCTGCTGGCAAAATCTGTTGGCAGCTGCTCCAGGTGGGGCGAACAGCAATGGCAGTGGTATGGCCGACATCAGGCCCAGAGCAGAGGACAAGGGTGCCAGGACCTGGTCAGGGCAACAAGCTGGCTAGAGGTGCACCATTGCACCATTGTCTGAGGAATCCAAGAAGCAACATGGGTTTTAGCCAGCAGCACCAGGTTTGAAATGCTGTGCCACGGGGAAGGGGAGGAGGGGGCCGGAGTGCAGGCAGGCACATGGTGGGCCTGAGCAAGGCCTCTCCTCCTAGGCCTCGAGTCTCTTGCTCATCACTCAGCTACCTCTACCTCAACTGCTGGTAGTGGTGTCAACCAACTGTCCACCATTCTTGTATCCCATTGGTCAGAAAGAACCATGAAATAATGAGGGTGTGGCTGGAATCCTGTGATGCAGGCAGAATGGGTGGAGTCAAGATGATGGCAGCCCCTTTCCCAGGGAACTCTGTTCAATCCACTTGGGGACAAGAAGGTTACTTGCTTTAGCCGGATGGCTGCACAGATTGTTGTTTATGTCTGTTTGTTGCTAGTCATGGACCTTGAACTCAGGATCTGGGCACAGTCTGTGAGCTGCTTTTGATCAAGGCTAGCCCTCTACCAATGGAGCTACATGGCTTTACTTCTGGTTTTGTTGGCATAATTTGGACAGGAGTCTCAAGGACTTTCCTGCGTAGGGTGACTTTGACCATGATCCTCCTATCACAGCCTTGTAAGTATCAAGGAGGACTGCTGAGAGCATTTTTATATCATTAACATTTTGACAACTGAAACCTGTTAGGAACTTTAGCACTTTTGAAAAAAAAATTGCCTTTGTGTCATCACAGTTCATTTGTGTATGTCATTGTGATTTCATTCTCATATCCACATTATAAACTCATGGCAATTAAGATCTGATTTGCCACTGTGACATCACAACCCCTTTGTGACATCATCACCAATGTGACATCAGACTGTCGTTATGACACCTTCAGCTCATGGTGATATCACCAAGCTACAGTGACATCATGGCATTATGACATTGCATTGCCATTTTGCTGTCATAGACACATTGTGAATGTATATCCTATGATTTCATTCTATTTTAAATGTGGCATATCAGTTGATATCAGAAACACATTGTGACCTCATAACCATTGTAACATTTTAAACCCTGTGTGGCGTCATAACCAGTATGATATCACATTGTTGTTATGATATCTTTAGCTTATGGTGACATCACAAAATGACAATGACATTATAGCATTTGCCATTATGTCATTGTGACATCATAGTCACATTATGAATGACTAATCTGTGATTTCATTGTATTTGAAATGTGGCATGTGGGTGGATATCAGAAACTCAGTGTGATGTCATAACCTTTGTGACATTAATATCCCTTTGTGACATCAATTTGTCAATGTGACATCACAATGGCAATGTGATGCTACTAAGGCACCATGATATCACAATGGTCATGAACTCACAATGGGTTTCTGATATCAACCAACATGCCACATTAGATATAGAATCAAATAACATAAAGGGCAAACACAACGTGTCTATGATATCAGAATGACAATATAATGTTACAGTGCTATGATGTCATTGTAGTTTTACATGTCAAAATGAGCTGATGTTGTCATAATGGCAACATGATGTCACAATTATGATGATGTCAGAAAGAATTTTTTTGTATTTTAATGGTATGTCTGATGTCAGTTATCATTAGTTCCCCATGAGGATATGGATACAAAAATGTTCTGTGATGTCATAGAGGTCATGTGTGTTTTCAAAGGTGGTAAGAGGTCATAATAGCTATGGAAGGCACACTGTGATTCATAATATCACAATGGAAATGAGATGTCCCATTGGGTTTTTTGATGAGGTCACAATGGTTTTGTGATGTCACACTTTATAATATCAGAATGATATATCCAATTTCAATTACTCTTAATTCAATATGAGGATACCAGGTGATAGAAGAAGCTTCATAGTATGAGGTCATACTATGTGAAAACCCAATGGGACACTGATTTCACAATGACAATGTGATATCTCAACATCATGTTATAATAATGTTTTGATGTCACAATTGGTGACGCCATACTGATGAGGAGGTTGCAATAGATTTGAGATGTCCCAAGGAGTTGGTGATGTCACAATGGCATGTGGGACCTCAGTTGTCATACACCATGAGTATATGGGTTTGGGAAGGGATTCTGATGTCCCCAAAGTATATGTAGTCAAAAAGGTGAAGAACTAACAGTTCTGAGATGTCACAAAGTGACACAATTTTATGATGTCCAGTGATGTAATATCATGATGTTACACTGGATTTTAGATATCTCATGTCATATCTGAAATATGAAGTCAAACACAGATTTTCAACTCACAAAGGGCCTAAAATATCACAATGACATGTCACAAATGTTGTGAAGACAGGAGAAGTATTTAATGTCACAGTGGGTTAGTGATATAACAAAGGTAATGTGGTATGACAAAGAGATTTTGATGTCACAAAGGTAATGAGTTCACAATGGTTTCCTGATATCAACACACATGGCACATTTGAAATAGATTGAAATCAAAGAATGGCATTCACAATGGGTCTATGACATCAAAGTGACAATGTGATGACAAGGCAGCAATGTTTGATAAGATATGTACTCATTACCTTACTCATGTAACTCTAATCCCTCTGTACAATATATTTACAATAAAAAACGTACAGAAGAAAAAAAAAGAAAAAATGGTATAGTGTCATTGTGGTTTGGTGTTATCACAATGAAATGATGGTGTCATGATGACAATGTGATTTCACAGCTGTAATTATTGCACAAAGTATTTGTGATGATACAATGCTATGTGTGATCAAAATTTTCACTATGAGAATATGGGTACACATAGAGTCTGTGAGGCTACAGAGGTCATGTTTTTTTTTACATGTGCTAAGACTTCACAATTGCTTTGTGATGTCACAATGTGATTGTGAAGGCACAACAATAATGTGATGTCACAATGAGTTTGTGATGTCACAGTGGTGATGAGATCACAATGAGTTTGTGATGTCACTATGAGTTTGTATTACTACAAAGACATGTCCAATTTCAATTTCTACTAGTTCACAATGAGGATACAATTTCAAAGAAAGAATCTTAAGATACAAAAACCATGAGTTTTTAGTCATAACTTGTGTGATATGCTGCCCTTAGGATATTTTAGGCCTTTAGTAAGCTTATATTCTGTTTTCAAACTCATAATAATTCAGGTATGACATATGATATCAGAAATTGACTCTGACATTATGAACATTGTGACATCCCATTGATAGACATCCAGACCATGGTTTCACATTGTGAACTCACAAATCTGTTAGGATTTCATCATATTTGTGCCAACACATGACTTTGGTGACTACACAGCCCCTTTGTGAACTCATATCCTCATTGTGAATTAATGATATTTGAGAATCGACATGCCATTGTGACATTTCCAACCAATTGTGACAGCAAAAACCTATTAGAGTAGAAACACATTGTGATCTATTAGCCATTGTGGTAGCACAATCCCTTGGTGACCCTACATTTCCATAATAATATCACTAATCCACTGTGAAATTCCAATCCTCTCATACCCAATCCAGGTATGAAATTTGGTACCCGAATCCAGTGTGACATTTATATCATGGTGACATCACACTGATAGATAATATGAGCATTTGTCACATTCTGATAACACGCACATTAGGACTTCATCACTTTTGAGACAACGCATGCCTTTGGAGATATCACAGTCCCTTTGTGAGCACATATACTCATTGTGAGTTGACAATTGAGATCACATGTGTCATTTTGATGTCACCAACCCATTGTGACATCACCTCTTATAAACTCATTACTAGTGTGGCATCACTAATTGTGGTATCAAAACATTTTTAAGTCATCATATTGCAACATCACATTGCCATAGTGATATCACTGTTCCATTGTGTTTTCAATAACCTAGTATGTCTTCATAGCATTTTAGAAAATTCAGGGCCTTTTATATTTGTCTTCTTCTGTGAACTCTTATCCTCATTGTGAAATAGTAGCAACTGAATTGGGCATGTGATTATGAGATGTGACTTCACAAAACTTTGATCTCATCACAAGTGTGAGATCACAAACCCATTGTGAGCTTTCATAGATATTTGACATCACTATCACATTGTAACATCCCAAACTTATTAGGACCTCTTAGCACCTTTGAAAAACACATAGCCTTTGTGACATCACAATCCTTTTGTTTAACTATACCCTCATTATGAACTGACAATTGATATCAGACATGCCATTTTAACATCATGAACACTTTGTGACAGCACCAGTGTGACATAACATTCTCATTATAACAGCATCAACTACTTTTGACATCAGAAAACTATGACAAGATAGTATTATGAGATCACATTGTCATTGTGATGTTATAAACAGATTGTGAATGCCCGTTTTTATTCTTTTTTGTTGTTGTAGTTGGTCATGGGACTTGAACTCTGGGCTTGGGTGCTGTCCCTACTCTACAGCTCTAGGCGAGCACACTATCACTTGAGCCACAGCACCACTTCTGGTTTTCTAGTGGTTTTTATTGGAGATAAGAGGCTCATGGACTTTCCAGCCTGAGGTGACTTTGAACTGCAATCCTCAGATCTCAGCCTCCTGAGTAGCTGGGATTACAGGCATGAGCCACCCAGGCCAGGCTTTGTCATTCTATTTAAAATTTGACATGTGTGTTGATATCAGAAACATAATTGACCTCATAACCATTGTAACATCATAAATCAGCAGTGACATCAAATTGTCATTATGACACCATCAGCTCATTGTGACATCACCAAATGACAATGGCATCATAGCATGATAAATCACAGTGACATCATTATGTCATAGACATAACAGTGTGAAGGCTTATTCTGTGAATTCATTCTATTTCAGAAACCCATTTGACCATATAACCATTGTGATATCACAATCCTTTGTGACATCACATTGCCATTGTGACATCATTAACCTGCTGTGCCATCACAAACCAGTCCTGTCCTTATAAGTTTTGTGACATTGTCATATGTTAGACCCTTAGTGAGCTCATAATCTATTTTCAATCTCATATTTCTGATATGATATGTGATATCAGAAATCCCCTGTGACAACATACTGCCAGATATCATGACCATTGTGTCAAATTGTGACATCACAAACCTGTGAGAACGGCATCACATTTGTGACAACACATGCCTTTGGAGACATTACAGTCCCTTTTTGAACTCATATATTCATTTCCAATTAATGACCATTGAGATCTGCCATCTGACATCATGAACCCATTGTGACATCACAAACTTATGGTGACCTCATCACGAGAATGGCATCAAGAAATAATTCTAGTATCAAAGCATTATTGTGACATGATATTGTGGTATTGCCGTTGTGATATCACTGTCCCATTGTGTTTTTACAAACCTATATGGCCACATTTCATCTTAGAAAATTTGTGGCCTTTGAGACTTCAAGCTCTTTCTGTGAACTCGTGAACTTATGACCTCTAAGACAAGGAGACAAACCGTGTAGTCACATTTAATATAATAAAACAATTTACAATAGCAAGAGGACTGAGATTACCTTATCCTGGCCTGGATAGCCAGGTCCAAAAGCAGCCTTGACCACCAAACCTGAGACCTCCAATGGGCAGCCCCACCCTTTCTTAATTAGTCTGCAAACCACCGGCCAAAAAATTATGATCTCGAATCTCCAAACCTCAATGGGCAAGGCTTTTTACTTTTTCATTCCTCCTTCCTTCACGACAGACCTGTCCTTCCTTCCTGGTCGTTCCCTTTTTCCTTTCCACCATTTCCTTCTTCTCTTCAGGTCTCTCCAATCTCCACAGTTCTGCCCTACTCTGCCCCAGTGACCACTTGCCAACCTTCTGCTCTCCCTCATCTTCCTCTCTTCTCAGGTTTTTTCCTTCCTGTTGTCTCATCACTTTCTTCCATCCGGGTAGCTCCCATTTTTATCCCCACTTCCAATGCTCTGAAAATGCAACCTATATGTAGGTTGTACCCTTCCTCACTCCAACGTGTCTCCTGCCTAACAATTTTTAATCGTCTCTTCCCAATCTGCCCAATGCTCAATCACTTCTTGACAGCTCACCATGTGAGGCCTGACACCTCCACCTTTGGCGGCATTCCCCACATTCTCCTGTGGGCCAGGCCAAGAATTTACAATGATTATAGGCTCCCACAGATAATTCTGGCAACACTGGTTATTACAGTATCCTAATAATGAATTAGAAGCAATTGAAGTTGTATATGTCATAGTTATATTAAAACTTGATGAGATATCACTAACGCATTGTGACCTCATCACAGCGGTGACATCACAAACTAATTGTGATATCACATTGCCATTGTGCCACCATGATCATATTGTGACATCCCAAACCTATTATGACCTCAGAAGCTTTGAAAGCATGGCCTTTGTGTCATCACAGGCCCTTTGTGTACCCATATCCTCATTTTGAGCTGAGATCAGACATGCCATTTTAACATCGCAAAACTTTTGTGACATCATCACCAGTGTAACATTACATTGTCATTATGACACCATCAGACCATTGTGACATCATAAAACAACAATGACTTCATAGCATTATGACATCACATACTCATTGTGATGTCACAGATACATTGGAATGCCTATTCTGTGATTTCATTCTATTTCAAATGTGGAAGGTGGGTTGATATCAGAAATAGATTGTGACAACATAACCATTATGACATCACAATACCTTGATGACACCACATTGCCATTATGATATCACTAACCCACTGTGACATCACAAAACTGTCCTATCCTCATAAATGTTTTGACATGCTGCCAGTGTGATCTCTGGACTCCCTGAGCTAATAATTGTTTAATTCATAATACATCAGGTATGGCATGTGATATCAGAAATCCAGTGTGACATCACAACTACTGTGACATCACATTTCCAGATGTCATGAACATTGAGTCACATTGTGACACCTGTTAAGACTCATTACACTTGTGCCAACATATGCCTTCGGATACATTGTTATCCCTTGTGAACTTATATATTCATTGTCAATTAGAGACCTAGCATGAGATTGTGACATCACCATCCCATTGTGAAATCACAAATCTATATGACCTCATCACCTATATGGCATTACCAACTATTTGTGACTTCAAAACAATACTATCTCATGTAATGGTAACTTTATATTGACAATGGGATATCTCTGTCCCATCGCATTTCCAACAATCTATTATGTACTCATAATATTTTACAAAATTCATGGCCTTTCTGACTTCTAGCTCCTTATGTGAACTCCTATCTTCATTGTGATCTAGTAATTTCACCATGTAATGGTGATATTACAAATTCATAGTGACATCACTATCGAAGTGTGACCTTATCCCCACTGTGACATCACAAACCCATTGTGACATCATAGTTCCACAGTGATATCATGATCACCTTGTGATATACCAAACCTGTTGTGACCTCTTAGCACCTTTGAAAAAGCACATAGTGTTTGTGACATCACAGTCCCTTTGGGTAATTATATCCTCATTGTGAGCAAAGGACAACTGATATCAGACAGGCCGTTTTACCATTACAAATGCTTTGTGACATCATCTCCAGAGTGAGATCACATTGTTGTTAGGATAACATCAGCCCATTGTGACATCCCAAAATGACAATGACATCATAGCATTATGACATCACATTATCCTTGTGAGGTCATAGACACAATGTGATTGCCTATTCTGTGATTTCATTCTATCTCAAATGTGGGATATAGTTTGATTTCAGAAACCCATTGCGACCACATCACCATTGTAACAATACAATCCCTTTGCGACCTCATATTGACATTGTGATATCATTAATGCAACATAACATCACAAACCTGCCTTGTCCTCATAAATTTTGTAACAAGCGACTACCTTGACCTGGGCTGGATGCCCAGAGCTAAATTCAGCCTCAACCATGAACCCTCAAATCTCCAAACAGAAGCCCAGCCATTTGTTAACTGGTCTGCAAACAACCATCTCCCAAAATAATGATCTCCAAAACTCCACACTTCAAAGGACAAGGCTTTTTCCGTGCTCTTCATCCTCCTTCTCTCCAGACTTTTCCTACATTTCAGGTCTTTTCATTTTTTCCTTCCACCATACCCTTCTTCTCTTCAGGCTGCTCTACTCTTGACAGTCCTGCCCTGCCATATCCAGGTGGCCAGCTTCCATCCTTCACCTCCTGCTCTCCCTCAATTTCCTCTCCTCCCAGGTCTTTACCTTCCTACAGGCTCATCACTTCTTTCCTTCCAGGCCTTTCCCCTTTTTCTCTCCCCTTCTGTTGCTCTGAACCTGCAGCCTATATATAGGCTGTGCCCTTCCCCCACTGCGATGTTTTCTGCATAACAGTTTTCAATCATCACTTCCCAAATGTTCATGCCCAATGACTTCTTGGTAGCTCACCATGTGGGGCTTGACATCCTATCTCCTTTAGCAGCATGTCCTGCCCCCTACAGTGACATGAAGCCAGCCTCTCTGGTGGTCCAGACCAAGAGGCCGTGATGACTATCTGTTCCCATGGATTATAAGGGCACTGCTGGTTTTTACCGTGTCCTCATGGTGGTCTAGTAGCAATACAAATTGGACAAATAATTGTGATATTAAAAGTCGTGGCATAACTAATTTATTGTGTTCTCATCACCAGTGTGACATCACAAACCCATTGTGACATCACATTGCTGGTTTGACACCAGGATCACATTGTGACATCTCAAATCTATTATGACCTCTTATATCCTTTGATAAAATACATAGCTTTGTGACATCACATTCTCTTTGTGTGTACTCAAATCCCCACTGTGAAATATTGACAATTGAGAATCAGACAAAACATTTTAACATCAAAAACAGTTTGTGAGTTCATCACAATTGTGACATCACATTGAAATTTAGACAACATCTGCTCATTGGGAAATCACAAAACTAAAATGATATGATAGATTTAGATCTTCACATTGTCCTTGTGACATCATAGACACATTATGAATGTCTTTTCTGTGATTTCATTCTATTTAAAATACGGCCTGTAGGTTGATATCATAAAGAAATCGTGAACTCATAACAATTGTGACATTACAATCCCTTTTTACATCACGTTGCCACTGTAACATCACAATAACCACATATCACAATATCACATAACACCCCTTCACATTACAAACCTATCCTGTCATCATAACTTTTGGGATATGCTGCAACTGTAATTCTTAGGCCTTTTTGTCCTCAATATCTCTTATTGACCTCATTAATTTTCACATATAACATTTTTTTAAATTAATTTTAATTTTAATTTTTTGCGAACATATTTTACAGAGGGGTTACAAATACATGGGCAAGATACTGAGTACATTTCGTATCAAGCATTGCAGCCTCCTCCTTTGTTTACCCTTCCCATCCCTTCCCAGCCTCCTCCCACCCCATCACCCACTCCCGCTCCCCCCCTCCCCGCACCAAAGTTGTAAAGTTCATTTTTAACATGACAACTTGTACTTCTCATAGTTGCATCGGGTCCACCTGTATCCTTAACCGTCTTGTTTTTCCCCATCTCCTCCACAAATTATACCGACATCAAATATAGTGAAAGCAGGGGTTGTACTGTGGGTGAGGGACATACAAAGCTACCAGGAAATAATCTTATAAATGAGTTAGAAACAAATGCAAGAAAGAAAAAAAAACATTTAAATACTTATCTAAGGGTTAATTTTCCTAACATCACATTATTTGACCTTTCCTGTTTGACTCATACATATACTAGACATTGCAAATAAGGGAAATCATGGACCTTTGTTTCTTTGGGCTTGGCTTACTTCACTTAATATAGTTTTTTCTAAGCCATTCCATTTCCTAACAAATGGGGAAATGTCATTCTTTCTGACGGAGGCATAGAATTCCATTGTGTATATATACCACATTTTCTTGATCCATTCATATACTGAGGGGCATCTGGGTTGGTTCCAGATCTTAGCTATGATAAATTATGCTGCAATAAACATAGTTGTGCTGGTAGCTTTAGTGTGGTCTTGTTTGAAAACATTTGGATAAATGGCCAAAAGTCGGATTGCTGGGTCATAGGGGAGCTCCACGTGAAGTCTTTTCAGGAACCTCCATACTGCTTTCCAAAGTGGTTGAACAAGTTTACACTCCAACCAACAATGAAGTAAGGTTCCGTTCTGTCCACATCGCCTCCAGCATCTGTTGTTGTTAGAGATCTTGATTATAGCCATTCTAGCTGGGGTGAGGTGGTACCTCAATGTTGTTTTGATTTGCATTTCTTTTATGGCTAGCGAGTTTGAGTATTTCTTCATGTGTCTGTTGGATATCCTTCTTTCTTCTTCACAGAAGTTTCTCTTCAAGTCTTTAGCCCACTTATTTATTGGGCAGTTGTTTCTTTGAGGATTTGTTGTTGGGGATTTAATTTTTTGAGCTCCAAGTATATTTTAGATATGAGACCCTTGACCGTTGTATGGCTAGTGAAGATCTTTTCCCAATCTGTGGGCTTTCTATTGATATTGCTAGCTATGTCCTTTGCCATGCAGAAGCTCTGCAACTTCATGCTATCCCATTTGTCCAACATTTCTTTGATTTGTTGTGTTTCCAGATCTATATTCCGAAAATTTCGGCCTGAGCCAAGGAGACCTAGGGTTTCTCCTATTCCATCCTGTAAAGTTTTCAGAGTGTCTGCTTTGACTTCAAGGTCTTTGAGCCATTTGGAGATGATTCTGGTGAAGGGGGATATATAAGGATCTAGCATTAGTTTTCTACAATTAGTTAACCAATTTTGCCAGCACCATTTACTGAAGAGGCTGTCTTTCTTCCATTCTATTGTTTTAGCTCCCTTATCGAAGATTAGCTGGCTATAGGTCTGTAGGTTCATTTCTGGGTTTTCAATTCTATTCCATTGGTCCTGAGGTCTGTTCTTAAGCCAATACCAAGCTGTTTTGATTACTGTGGCTTTATAGTAGAGTTTGAAATTTGGTATTGACATTCCTCCAGCAGTGTTCTTTCCGTTGAGGAGCGTTTTTGCTATTCGGGGTCTTTTATTGTCCCATATGAATTTTTGGATTGCCTCTTCTATTTCCTTGAAGAATGAGGGTGGAATTTTGATAGGTATTGCGTTGAATTTGTAGATAGCCTTGGGAAGTATTGCCATTTTCAGGATGTTAATCTTTCCAATCCAGGAGCCTGGGAGGTTTTGCCATTTTCTAAGTTCTGTTTTGATTTCCTTTTTCAAGATTTTAAAGTTTTCATCATAGAGGTCCTTCACTTCTTTGGTTAAGTTAATTCCTAGGTATTTTATTTTTTGTTGGGCTATTACAAATGGAGTTGCTTTCCTAATTTCAGCCACACTTTTCTCATTGTTGGCATACAGAAAAGCCATTGATTTTGGGGGGTTAATTTTATACCCTTCTATTTGCCAAAGTTTTGAATCAGCTTGAGTAATTTGGGAGTGGAGTCTATGGGAATCTTTAAATATAAGATCATGTCATCTGCAAAGATGGAGAGTTTTATTTCTTCTTTCCCTATTTGGATCCCCTTTATGTCTGCATCTTGTCTTATTGCGATAGCTAGGCATTCTAATACTAGATTGAAGAGAAGTGGAGAGAGTGGACATCCTTGTCTTGTTCTTCAGTAAAGAGGAAATGGTTTAGTTTTTCACCATTAAGTATAATGCTGGCTGTAGGTTTGTCATATACAGCCTTTATTGTATTGAGGAATGTTCCATGGATTCCTAATTTTTCCAAAACCTTCATCATAAAGGGGTGTTGGATCTTGTCGAATGCTTTTTCTGCATCTATTGAGATAACCATGTGGTTCTTATTCTTGCTCCCCTTGATGTGATGAATAATATTAATTGATTCGCATATATTGGGTCAGCTTTGTATCCCTGAAATGAATCCTGTTTGATCGTGGTGTATGATTTTTTGGAAGAATTGTTGAAGTCGATTGGCCAAAATTTTGTTGAGAAGTTTTGCATCAATGTTCATCAAAGAAATGGGTCTATAGTTCTCTTTCTTTGATGAGTCCCTGCCTGGTTTTGGGATGAGGGTTATGATGGCTTCCTAGAATGTCTTCGGTAGTGGACGTTCTCTTTCAATTTCATTGAAGAGTTGGAGGAATATTGGTGTGAGCTCTGCTTTGAAGGCCTTGTAAAATTCCGCTGTAAATCCATCTGGTCCTGGACTTTTCTTAGCTGGGAGGTCTCTTATTGCTGTTTCTATTTCAATGATTGAGATAGGCCTGTTAAGATGGTTTAACTCATCTTGGTTTCGTTTTGGCATGTCAATATTTTCTAGGAAAAGGTCCATTTCTCTCAAGTTCTCAAACTTATGAGCATAAAGTTTTGTGAAGTATTCCCTTATAATGTTCTGAATCTTGGTTGTTTCCGTGGTGATGTTTCCATTCTCATCTCTGAGTTTATTTATTTGGATGTGTTCTCTTCTTTTTCTGATAAGATTGGCTAGGGGGGTCTGTCAATTTTGTTAATTTTCTCGAAGAACCAACTCTTTGTTTTGTTGATTCTTTGTATAGTTTTTTTGGGATTCTAATTCATTTAATTCTGACTTAATTTTAATTATTTCTTTCTGTCTACTGGATTGGGGTTTATCTTGTTGCTCTTTTTCAAGGAGGTTTAGATGTGTCATTAAATTGTTGGTTTCAGATCTCTCCAATTTGTTGATGTAGGACCTCAGAGGTATAAACTTGCCTCTGAGTACTGCCTTTGCTGTGTCCTAGAGGAGCTGGTAATTTGTGTGCTCATTTTTGTTGAATAGCATGAACATTTGAATTTCCTTTCTAATCTTTTCCATGACCCACTCGTGATTCAGCAGTGTGTTGTTCAGCCTCCATGTGTTACCGGACTTTCTTTGGTGGCTTTTGGTGTTGAGTTCTAATTTTATTCCCTTGTGGTCAGAGAGAATGCAAGGTATAACTTCAATGTTTCTGAATTTGGACAAGTTTGCTTTGTGGCCTAAAATGTGGTCTATTTTAGAAAATATTCCATGTGCTGCTGAGAAAAACTTGTATTTTGATGCTGTTGGGTGAAATGTTCGGTAGATGTCTGTTAAATCTAGTTGATCTATGCAGCTGTTTAGATCTGCGGTTTCTATGTTGAGTTTTTGCGGAGTTGGTCTATCTAGTGGGGAGAATGTTGTGTTAAAATCCCCAACAATAAATGTCATTGGAACTATGTGGGATATGAGGGAAAGTAGTGTTTCTTGGATAAATTTGGGTTCTCCATTGTTTGGTGAATAGATATTTAGAATTGTAATATCCTCCTGAAGGAGAGATCCGTTAATTAGTATGTAGCGACCTTCTTTATCTCATCTCATGAATTTTAATTTGAAGTCTATTTTATCTGATATTAGGATTGCATCTCCCGCCTGTTTATGGGGGCCGTTTGCTTGGTAGATTTTGTTCCAGCCTTTAATATTTAAAATGTGTTTGTTTTTACAGGCAAGATGTGACTCCTGATAGCAGCAGATCGAAGGATCTTGTTTTTTAAACCAACTAGACAGTCTATTTCGCTTAATTGGAAAGTTATGTCCGTTAACCTTAATAGATAGGACTGAGAGGTATTTGGGAGTTCCTGCCATGTTATCCACTTTCTTGGGGGATGCGAAAACTGGGTTCTTCCTATGCTTCTTGGATTCTCAGTTTGGGTGCAGGTTCTTGGCCTTTATTGTGGTCTTGTTGGTTTTCTACGTGTAGGACATCTTTAAGAATCTTTTGTAGGGCTGGTTTGGTGGAGATGTATTGTTTCAATTTTTGTTTGCGATAGAAGGTTTTTATATGGCCTTCAGTTATGAAGGAGAGTTTAGATGGGTACAGTATTCTTGGTTGATAGTTGTTTGCTTTTAGGGCATGGCATACATCATTCCAGGCTCTTCTTGCTTTGATTGTCTCTGCTGAGAAATCTGAGGTGATTCTAATTGGTTTCCCTTTATCGGTGATTAATCTTTTCTCTTTGACAGCTTTAAGGATCCTTTCCTTGGTCTGAGTTGATCCTGTGTGGATTACAATGTGACGGTGGGATGTCCTATTCTGGTCTGGTCTATTTGGGGTTCTAAAAGTTTTTGTATCTGAATAGGCCTATCTTTTTGCATGTTTGGGAAGTTCTCTGCTAGGATCCTGTTAAACAAATTTCCTAGACCATTAATTTCTGTTTCTAGGTGCACTTCTACTCCCATTATCCTTAGATTGGGCCTTCTGATGGTGTCTTCCAAGTGTTGGATAGATCTATCATATTTCTTGGGTTTGTCTTGGATGGTTGTATGTTCTTTCTCTATAATATCTAGGCTGTCTTCAATCCCGGAGATTTGATCTTCTGCATGGTCTAACCTGCTGTCAAGACTTTTGCATCTTTTTTCTTTGCCTTTTCTCCCCCTGCCCTGAAGGGTTGAAGTATGTTTTGGGATGGAAGGAAATGAGGTACTTGAACTCAATTTGAAATTAAGTCCTAGGAGTTTGATCTCAGTAGGTGGGGCCTGGGCCTCTGGGGTGCTGGGGGGGATGGGTGGCCTTCCCTCCTCTGCTCCCTGAGCAGGAGTGAGGACGTCAGGCTTCTACTCACGCCGAGTCTTGTTTCCTGGGTCGTCTCTGGTCTGTGAACTGCAGGATGAAGATGTCTGCTCCTTGTCGGTTCTTGCTGGTTTTGAGTAGAATCCACTCACCCGCTGTGTCTGGCTCCTTCGTCCCGGACTCTCTGTGGCTCAGGTATGGCGCCTGCAGTCACAGCTGCCACCGCAGTCGCTGCTGCAGCAGCTGCTGGCAAGTGCTCAGATCTGTCTCCTTGCCTGGATTTTCCCTCTCTGGCCTGACTCTCTGTCCTGTGATGGCACACTTGGTGTGATTCTCTGGCTTAGGACTGTTCACTGGAACTCTAAAACTGCTTTCTATGCGAGAGCTTGTTTAGACTCCAGCTTCTCCTCCATCTTCCCAAGTCTGACTTTCTTATCTTCAAGTACAATGATCTTCTCCTTCATCCACATTGCTGCAGATTTACCCAGATCCTGAATTCAAATTTAAAGCCTGGAAGATTAAACATCACGAATTGCAAGCCAGGGAGCTAATTTTTTTATTTTACTTTTCTCAGTATGGGCTTGAATTCAGATTTTGGCAACTCTGCCTCAACTTGGATCACCCTAGGCTGGGGTGCAGCCACTAGACCTACAGCTGCTTCTGGGATCCTAGACCCTCAGGTCTTTCAGGGAAAGCAATGCACAGAAATAATGTGGCCTTTTTATATTTTCTTCCTTTGCAGGGTGACCCTCATAGGTCTGAATGACACTGTTGCAAAGGGTACTTCACTTTGCATTACTGAAGGCTGCCAGACTATCTGGGAAGCCATAGGCCCACGTCGCAACATAGGCCCTGATTTTGAATCCCCCTCCTAACACCAACAATGGCAGGAGATACTAAGAAAATTGTTCCCAACCAT